>NC_138508.1:9819328-9844328 GCF_964252035.2 Podarcis erhardii
GGGGGTCGGATAACTCCGTGCCTTCCAACATTTCTACAATGAAAATAGGGACATCCTAAGGAAAAGCATGACATTCTGGGAATCAAATCAGAAACCAGGATGCCTTATGTAAATCCAGGACCGTCCTTGTAAAATAGGGACACTTGGAGGGTCTGTCACCCTGCGTGGTGAAGTTTTCCCTATTGTCTGTCCTGAATCTGCCAACATTCCTTGGGACATGAGACTATCCTGCTGGATGAAACTAATGGCCCATCCAGGTCCGCATCCTGTTTTCACAGTTGCCAATCAGGTGAAGGGTCTGGGCACAAGAGCAACTCTCCCCTCCTGTCGTTTCAAGCCAGAGTCCCACCTATGATTCCCAGAAACTGGTACTCACGTCAAAGGTGGCTTTTCACATGTAATGTGTCATCTGCATGGAGCCCTATGTGCTGTGTGCCATGAATGGTGCCTACTAGTCATAAGCGCAACCTTGCCCATCCTAAATGGCAACTCCTCCTTGCCCCTGAACATTTTTGCAGCCCGCTTCCTCAAACAAGCAAAGCTTAGCTCAGAAGCCACGACAGACACTTCAGCTTCCTATTTCTATGCTTCTTAGTGTGGAAATGAATTTGTGGGAGCCTTGACTCTTCTCTTGAACCCTTCCCTTAACCCTATAGTTCTCTAGATGTCTTTGAACCACAGCTCCCAGCAGTCCTGACCATTGTTCATTCTGGTGAGGGCTGATGGCAGCAGAAGAGATGCCAGGGAGGCCATGGCCCTGGGTGCACAATTTTTGAGCCGGCACAAACCAGTTGCCCTCAGGCAGACCCACCTTGTGTGGCCTGGCCTGGTGCTCCTCTCTGCGCAGACAGCCGGGTTCCACCCTGGGCAGGTGGGCAGGTGACTCAGTGTAGCCCTCCTTTGCTCCAGTGGGGGGTAGGGTCACTCTGGCAGCATCAGCAGCATCGAAGGCAAGGGCTAGGCTGGTGCCCCCCCACTTGGTGTAGAAGAAGAAGAAGCATGCCTGCCCCGGGTACCAGCAACCAACGCTACACCACTGGATGGAAGTTAGATTCCAGCAGTATCTGGAGGGCCGCAGGTTCCCTGTTCCTGTCTAATCCTCGCGTTCTCCCAGCAGAAACATATAAAAATCATCTTATAAACTTTGCATTGCAGATTTGAACAGAAAAAGGAGAAGGCTTGAAATGACTAAGGCATCGTTATGTTTGTCAGGACTACACCCTTGTTTTTGCAGTTAGCAGTGTTTATTTTACCCGCTTTCCATGTGATCTTATTCTCCCAGGTTTGGAAATATGCAATTGTTCTCTTGCACAAATCCACTTTCACTCTGTCTCTCTCTCTCTCTCTCTTCCGAGGCACCTGGGAGGGAAACAGGGTGTCGATCCAAATCTTTGTCTGAGCGAAAAAGAATTCATTGGAGGCCGGCGCGGGAATGAATGACAAGCCAGACATTCTCGGAGCAACATGTGGAAGAAAGCATCTTTGAAGGAAGTTTGGAGGGGGAGGGATGTGTTCGGGGGGGGGGGTCAGAATCAAACAATTCTTTTTATCCCACTGAGCCAAAAACGCAGATCTGCCAAAGAAGTGATGGGAGAGGAGGAGGAGGAGGAGGAGAGAAAGCGGCTGAAGTTCTGGAGAAAGGCCACCGCAGCATCTTGCAATGAAGCCAAGAAGACGTTTGGCTGTAAACGATGCATGATCCATTTTGCGAAAACTCTTGGAGTTTTTCAGAGCGCGGAGAGATAGGACGCAGAATCCTGGAGAGAAATGGAGCGCTGGGGGGGGGGGCAGAGGAAGGTGGTGTTCACAGAGGCTGGAAATTATTTTCATTCTTCGAGAGACAATAGAAATCCTATATTTTCCCTGCCTGGAGTTTTCCATACACTGTGAAATCCCTTTAGATCCCTGCAGTTGGCTTCTGTTCTGCCCTTTTCTGTATCCTTCAGAAACTCTTCATCCTTTGCATGTAATCGTTACGTTCCATAGGCTCACAGCAAAGGGGCTGCCAATGACGTTCGTTCTTTGAGAAACAACAGAAATTCCACATTTTCCTGCCTGGAGTTTTCCATGCACTGCAAAAAAATTAAAAACCCCTTTAAATCCCTGCAATTGGGGTCCATTCTCTGCATTTCCATATCCATCAGAAACTTTTCATCCTTAGAAGATAATTACTAAATCCTGTCCTGGTAGCCAGAGTGATCCTTGGCTGTAGACGTTGCTCTTTCACTTGTTCCACTCTCAAGCCAAAACCAGACATTTGAGGCTTATCCTTGGACTAGGGAAATATGTAGGAATTAGCCTTATGTACCGGGTCAAACTCATTTGGCCAACTAACCCAGTATTGTCAGCTCAGACTGGCAGCACCTCTCCAGAGACTCTAGCAGAGGTATCTCCCACCACCTGTTTCCGAATTGTTTTAGCTGGAGGCGCGAATGCACTTCTCCGAGCAAGTAATGTGTACAAAAATGAACTCACTAGGGCAAATGGTGCCTAGAACTGCGTATGTTGGTGACCATGACATACAAAAGTGCACACATTCTCCTCTAAACCCCCCCCCCAACCTATCAGCAGATGACTGCAACACATAGCTCAACACACATCTCTTCTGAGCTAGCTCTGTTGGGAATGGCTGTCGTAAAAAATAAAAACCAATCTCCTCTCTCTCTCTCTTTCCCTGACTCTTTTTGGTATGTAATGGATTCCCCAGAGCGTCCTTAAAAGCTTGAAGGGCTTTGCTCAGAAAATGAACATCAGGAGGAGAACAGGTCTGGAGCGAAGGCTGCTTGGCAGATTAATGCATCCTTAAGTATTACAAGAGGGTGAGGGTCTGTCGCCACATTATCTTCAGAGTCGGTATCAAAACCGCCCAGTGCCAGCCATAAAATTTGGGGAGTTGCCTGATGGGCCAGACCATTGTTCCACCTGGCTCAGTACTGACTCCTATTTAAAATCATTTTTATTTAAAGACTTCAGGTCTCCTCCATAGAGAAGACAAGTGTGCATGCACACGAAAGCTCATACCTAGAACTAACTCAGTTGGTCTTTAAGGTGCTACTGGAAGGAATTTTTTTATTTTGTTTTGACCATGGCAGACCAACACGGCTACCTATCTGTAAATAAAATAATTGTTCAGATCAGATCAACCACATTTGTTTGAAAGCTGTTGGTGGGGGCTGGCGATGCTCCTGGATATTAACGCAAGTCAGTGTTTTATAAACTTGGGTCTCCAGCTGTTGTTACACTACAGCTATCATCATCCCTGGTGGCCGGTCCTACTGGCTGGGAATGATGGGAGTTGTAGTCCAAAAACAGCTGGAGACCCAAGTTGAGAAACACTAACTTTAAGTCATAGAACCGTAAGACTCTACCTGTCCACACACAGTTTCACCAAAGTGGTGCATGCTCTAGTTATCTCCCATTTGGACTACTGCAATGCTCTCTATGTGGGGCTACCTTTGGAGGAGACCTGGAAACTACAACTAATCCAGAATGCGGCAGCTAGACTGGTGACTGGGAGCGGCCGCCGAGACCATATAATACCGGTCCTGAAAGACCTACATTGGCTCCCAGTACGTTTCCGAGCACAATTCAAAGTGTTGGTGCTGACCTTTAAAACCCTAAACGGCCTCGGTCCAGTATACCTGAAGGAGCGTCTCCACCCCATCGTTCAGACTGGACACTGAGGTCCAGCTCCGAGGGCCTTCTGGCGGTTCCCTCCCTGTGAGAAGTGAGGTTACAGAGAACCAGGCAGAAGGCCTTCACGGTGGTGGCGCCCGCCCTGTAGAACGCCCTCCCATCAGATGTCAAGGAAAATAACAACTAGAGGACATCTGAAGGCAGCCCTGCTCAGGAAAGCTTTTAAAGTTTGTTGTTTTATTGTGTTTTTAATATTCTGTTGGGAGCCGCCCAGAGTGGTTGGAGAAACCCAGCCAGATGGGCGGGGTATAAATAATAAGTTGTTGTTGTTGTTAGGTTCAAAGTCCCTCTATGATTCTATAATCTCTTGCTATTGCAGTCACAATCACAACATCCATGCCCGTTTGAACCAGATCTGCGCCCAGATTCAGTCAGCACATTGCAAATTGGGGGACATTTATATAATAATAATAATTTATACCCGCCCATCTGGCTGGGCTTCCCCAGCCACTCTGGGCAGCTTCCAACAGAAGATTAAAAATACATTAAAACATCAGTCATTAAAAACTTCCCTAAACAGGGCTGCCTTCATATGGCTTCTAAAAGTCAGATATTGCTTATTTCCTTGACATCTGGTGGGAGGGTGTTCCACAGGGAGGACGCCACCACCGAGAAGGCCCTCTGCCTGGTTCCCTGTAACTTGGCTTCTCGCAGGGAGGGAACCGCCAGAAGGCCCTCAGTGTCCGGGCAGAATGATGGGGGTGGAGACGCTCCTTCAGATATACCCTCCAAAATGTGTACACACTTAAGTTGGCTCCATTGTGTTGCCAGTTGCTACAGCCAATCGTCTCTTCACTTTGCTGTAGCCACCAGGGAGAAATGAGGCATCAGACATCCAAATCATTTGCCGATATTAGGAGATGCTGTACAGCCACTTGTCAGCGATGGTGAGGTTGCAGAACTCCCGCATCGCAGATCTTGCACTGAGCTGGAGGTTGTTGTAGACAACCTCTAAAGACCCTCCCAACCCCATGATTCTATAATCTCTTGCTATTGCCATCACCAGTAATGTGCATGCCTGTGCGGACCAGCTCAATGTCTGGATTCAGTCAACGCGTTGCCACAAAGGGAGTGTTTATATCCTAAGAGATCTGCACTTAATCAAGTTGGCACCGTCATGCAGCCAGCCGCGGCAGACAATAGTCTCTTCACTAGGGATAGAGGGGAAATCTGATTCTGTTTGCATTTAAAGACTTTCCAAAACAACGCAAGAAGCGAAATGCAGACACCCTTCAAAATTCACACTTTCCTGACTTGGGCAACCAGCCTACCCACATTTGCAAAATGCATGTATTAGGGGAAACTGTGCATAAAAATTAATGTATTAGTAAAAATAACATAGAAAGATGCATTCTGTTGGGGAAAGTGTGCAAAAATGTGTACATTAATCAAAACAACAAACAGAAATGCATTTATTAGGAGGAAATTGCACCAAAAGGCTGGTGAATTTTCATGAGCATGAAAAAACAACATGCTTTTCAAATCACTGCAGAAATCTGCAGAAAAATGGGGGGGGGGACAGATCAAACTGAATGAACTGAAATGAGATAATTCTTCCATTCCTAGTCATTACAGTCGTACCTCGGCTGATGAACAGAATGCATTCTGGGAGTCCAGGTGTGGCTTCTGATTGGCTGCAGGAGATTCCTGCACTCAATAGGAAGCCATGGAAGCTGCGCCGGACGTTTGGCTTCCGAAAAACGTTCGAAAACCGGAATACTAAGTTCTGGTTTTCGATCGTTCGGGACCTGAAACGTTCCGCAACTAAGCCATTCGGCAACCAAGGTATGGCTGTATTTCACTGTGGTGATGATGGCGAAATGAGGCCTCGGATGTCTGAATCCTTCCTCTGATTCTCTGCTAAGAATTGGTTGTCTAGTTGTAAAGGCTGAACTTCCTTTTGCTTCAGAAATCATGCCGCTTCTGCGATCACTGGCTACAGACCGGGCCGTCTTAACCATAGGTGCCATGGGTGCGGGGCACCCGGGCGCCGGGCTCTTAGGGGCACCAGGCCCAGAGTCCGGGGAAGAGCCCGCTGGTTGATCGGAGCGCCGCAGTGGACTGCGGGCGGCTCTGCGCCACGAGTTTGGGGCTGAGCAAGACAGTGAGTCTCCATCCTCCTGCATGCCTGGGATTGGCGTAGAGCCGTGGAGAAGCCTGCCCAGCCACGAGGCACTGGGCTTTGCTCAGTTGGCGATGGAAATGCCTTGGGCTCGCTTGTTGTGCTGGGCTCCTTCTTGTTGTTTAGTCGTGTCCGACCCCCTGGACCAGAGCACGCCAGGCACTCCTGTCTTCCACTGCCTCCCGCAGTTTGGTCAAACTCATGTTCGTTGCTTTGAGAACACTGTCCAACCATCTCGTTCTCTGTCCTCCCCTTCTCCTTGTGCCCTCCATTTTTCCCAACATCAGGGTCTTTTCCAGCGTGTCTTCTCTTCTCATGAGGTGGCCAAAGTCTTGGAACTTCAGGATCTGTCCTTCCAGTGAGCACTCAGGGCTGATTTCCTTAAGAATGGAGAGGTTTGATCTTCTTGCAGTCCATGGGACTCTCAAGAGTCTCCTCCAGCACCAGAATTCAAAAGCTGGGCTCCGTACTTTCAATAATAATAATAATAATAATAATAATAATAATAATAATAATAATAATAGTAGTAGTAATAATAATAATAATAATAATAATAATAATAATAATAATAATATATTTATTGTCATTGCCCCCTCTTGGGGACAATGAAAATTACTTGACTGCTCCATCCACTCAGGTAGGGCACTCCACACAAAATCAGAACAACTATAAAAACACTAATTAAAACAATACAGTATAATACAGCAAGGGAGATTAGATGACTTTCAAAGTCCAGGCTTCCCATTCAGGGCTGAGATCGCTCTGGAGAAGAAGCTGTTCTTGAGACGGCTCGTTCTTGTCTTCATCGTCCTGCATCTCCGTCCCGACGGCAGGAGCTCGAAGAGACAGTGACCAGGATGTGATGGCTCTTTTACTATGTCCAGTGCCTTCCTATGGCACCTTGTGGCATAAATCTGCTCTAAGGTGGAGAGTGGGCAGCCAACAATGCTCTCTGCTGCCTTCACAACTCTGCACAACCCCATCCTGTCCTGGGTAGTACAGCTTCCGTACCACACACATAAGCCATAAGTGAGCACGCTCTCAATGGCGCAGTGATAGAAGGCAAGCAGCAGTTGCTGCGGAAGATGGTTTTTCCTTAGGATTCTCAAAAAGTACAGTCTCTGGTGCGCCTCAGTTCCCTGTTTTAAAGTGAGTTTCCTGAGATAAGCATGGTTTCAGCTCCGTAAAAAAAGGTTGACAACTCCAGGGAAACTTTCGACAACTTTGGGTTTGCCCCCCTAAAAAAAGGTTGACAGCTTTGGGCAAGCTGGCGGGGGGGCGCCAGGCGGATCTTTGCGCCCCGGTCCACATATGCTTAAGACGGCCCTGGCTACAGACCTCCTCCAGGTTATTTGGTGACAAAGTGGGGTTTGCAGAATTTCACAGACCAGTCTGAGGCCAAGAGCTCAGAACAGGAATGCCGTGTCCTTTTTCTCTGAGCTCTGTGAAGCTGGCGCTGTATTGTTTTTTTAAAAAAAAGAGAGTAAAATTCACAGACAACGTGAAGGTAATAGTAAAGCCAGCTCTTTCATGCTCAGCAATCTCTGCTAAAAGAGTACCAAGGGGACGGTGTTTATGCCTTTCGGTGATATCATTGCAGCTTTTGCTCAGTTTACAAATAAAAAGGGAAGGGAATTCATGCGTATGTACCCTTGCTTCTCTCCGAAACTGCCAGTGTTGGGAAATCGACCTGGGATCATAGAATCCAGATGTCTATCCTTCCCCAGTTATACCTTGCATGAAGTTATTTCCCCTCTAACTCCCTCACCCTCGGCCTCATTGCACCAACTCAGCCCGGTCTGCACTGCGACAAACAGAGAGCTTTTGATGAAGTGATACCCAAAACATGTGTGTATGTGGGGTGAGGTGGGGGGAACCACACTAAACCACACCATTTGAATCAGACGGTTAAAAAAAGAATTTGGCTGCCCCCAGCTCGCTTGAGAACCTAATGGGGAGCTAACAGGCAGACGTGGTTTAGGAAAGTCCCGGTTTCCTTTTAATACTGGTAGAGCAGAGTTCCCCAACCTGGTCCCCCGAGATAGTTTTTATTTATTTATTTATTCATTTATTTTCCCCATGCTTATTAGATACTAAAAAAGAGGGGACAATACTGGAAAGGGGGGTACAACTTAAGAGGGGAGGGGAAAGGAAAGAAAATAAAAATTACACAATCTGTTTTTAAGATAAAAATTATGACAAAAACTTGTAAAATATGCAGGGATTTACGATCTGTCAAAAGGGACGCGGGTGGCACTGTGGGTTAAACCACAGAGCCTAGGACTTGCCAATCAGAAGGTCGGCGGTTTGAATCCCCACGACGGGGTGAGCTCCCGTTGCTCGGTCCCTGCTCCTGCCAACCTAGCAGTTCGAAAGCACGTCAAAGTGCAAGTAGATAAACAGGTACCGCTCTGGCGGGAAGCTAAATGGCGTTTCTGGGCACTGCTCTGGTTCACCAGAAGTGGCTTAGTCATGCTGGCCACATGACCCAGAAGCTGTATGCTGGCTCCCTTGGCCAATAAAGCGAGATGAGCGCCACAACCCCAGAGTCGGTCACAACTGGACCTAATGGTCAGGGGTCCCTTTACCTTTCAATATGTAAAATGAACCATGGAATGAGAAGAAGGGAAGTCATTGGTATTATAAGGAGGTCAAAATGAGTATTTTAAATTGTTATGATTCCATGAAGGATGTTGGTTCCTGCAGCATGCAGTTAATCATGGAAGGAGACCAGTTGCAGAACGGCAAAGTCCCATCCCCAGAACCAGTCATTCTCCTGGGTCTCCTTTTCCGAAGGGCGTGTTACAAGTTGAGACGGACTCAAGGCTCAAAGACACAGACCAGCTAGAAAGTCAGATTAAGGAAAAACAAACTTTTGCATCAGAGGAGAATAAAACCTTAAGGCACAGATCAAGGGTGAATGAAAACCAGAGTTGTCCAACTACTGAGGAAAGACAGAAGCTATGAATACACAGCCAAACATTCCTCACACTTAAAATTATTGGTGATTACAGCGCCGTCTCCTCCAACAGCTCTCCTCTGAATTTATCCTGTATCCTGGTCAGCCTCTTGGAGCCAATCACTTTCAGGCTTAGAGGCTCAGCCTTGGTGACAGCTGACAGCTCCTCACTGTTTTTGGCAAATATTCTAGCTGAGCGCAAAATGCTTTGCTGCATGTTTGTTTAGTTTTGTACTGGAGACTTAAGAGTCAGGAAAGGGCAACCAAAACTATCATGCGGGTAAGGAAAAGGGTGCAGCATTCAGGACTTTTTAGTTTGGAGAAAGGGGAACCGGATCTCTAGAGCTGAATCGGAGCAAAAGTCAATGAGGTTTTCTCCAGATTCATGTTTTCTCCAGTTTAGCAGCAAAGAGCAGGTTTTCTGAGGGATGGTGGCAGGGAAAAACTGTTCTTTTATTATTATTATTATTATTAAAATTTAAATATATTTATTTTATTAAAATAATTCAACATTAATACATACATATTACGGATATACAAACAAACATACATTTCATACAGTCCTTTAAAATATTCATGCATACCCACACTCAATCCCACATATACTTCCTTTTCCCACCACCATCCCTCACGCCACCCTTGTCTTAGACTTCCAATCTACTCAACTGCAATTTCTTTCCACTTCTATTACTTTCTTTCACACACTTTTAAACCAACTTTCTATTTCTTTTTCTGTTACACATTGTTATCCATCTTATTTAGTATTTCACTATTTATAACAGAACTTGTTTATTCTAATAGGAGTTCTGATTTTTCAATATGATTTTACAAATATCCTTTACACACCTTCCAGTCCTTGTCTATCTTCTGTAGAACGCCCTCCCATCAGATGTCAAGGAAAATAACAACTTACTGACTTTTAGAGGACATCTGTAGGCAGCCCTGCTTAGGAAAGCTTTTAATGTTTGATGCATTTTAATATTTTGTTGGAAACCGCCCAGAGTGGCTGGGGAATAAATAATAAATAATTATTATTTTATTATTATATTTTGCCTGTCCTGAATTTTTTTCCAGTGTTTTATTGGATGTCCACTAGGAAGAAAAACGTCCCAGGATGTTGAACAAGATGACATCCTGGGACAACTTCCCAATTCTATGAATGGAGGGTCTGTGAATCAGCTGTAGCTGAGCTAACCAAGCCAGTAATATGCATCCCACTCACGGTGCATTTACAGAATCTGTCTCTTAGTTGGCCTGCTAGAAGAAGCACCCTGCTAGACTGGACCAAAGGCAAAACTATCCCACCATCCTCTTTCTCAGAGTGGCCAGCCAGGTGTCAAAGGAAAGCCCAGAACACATGAGCACAACATCTCTCTCCCATTTAATCCAGAGGCATTATATTGTATATAATATATAAACATCACGATTAGTCGCTGTTGCTAGTAGCCTTATCCTCCGTGAGTTTGTCAGATTCCATTTTAAAGCCATCTGAGATTATGGCCATTACCATACAGCAAACGGCCTTATTCTGCTTCATCTGTATTCCAGTACCATTCCAGGAAAATATTCTACCTCCTGTTGGACACCGATTTTAGGTTACCCGCAAGGTCTCTCTTTCTGCCCCAGCAGCAATGAAAATCTGGGCAAGAGTTATTAAGGAGACTGCAGTTGACTGCTCTGGGAATGCTCTTATTTAACCATAATATATTTTAATAACTAATGTTTTTATCTGTATTAAATTTTACCCTTTCAATATCTAATTTCTATACATATTACAGGTGATCTATGAAGGGATATGGGTGGCACTGCGGTCTAAGCCACTGAGCCTCTTGGGCTTGCCAGTTGGAAGGTCAGCAGTTCAAACCCCTCGACAGGGTGAGCTCCCGTTGCTCGGTTCCTGCTCCTCCCAACCTAGCAGTTCAAAAGCACAGCAATGCAAGTAGATAAGTAGGTACCGCTCCGGCGGGAAGGTAAATGATGTTGTCGTGTGCTCTGGTTTCCGTCACGGTGTCCCGTTGTGCCAGAAGTGGTTTAGTCATGCTGGCCACATGACCCAAAAAGCTGTCTGTGCACAAACGCCGGCTCCCTCAGCCTGAAAAGCGAGTTGAGCACTGCACCGTATTTTAAAGATGTAGGTTTCATGTATGAGTCTAGCCAGCAGCGTGGTTTGATGCTGTATTTTATACCGTTGGGTTTTGTACTGTACTTATTTGTCTTATATGCTTCTTCTTCTTCTTTGGCAATCACTTGTAGCCAAGTAAGATTCTCTTCCATAAACACAGTTTAACAGTGGGTCCGTAAGTGACTGTGGAGGCCAATTCTGGATCCACACGTCCTTCCACAGTGGGGACATAGGTTTCCAGGCAGGAGTTGATCACAGTAAGGGTTTGCCAAGCATGCCTTCCTCTTAGCACATTTCTCCCTTGCATCCTGCGTTCGAGCATCTTCAAAGCCCATGACACCTTTGGTAAAGGCTGTTCTCCAACTCAAGCGCTCGCAGGCCAGTGTTTCCCAGTTGTCTGTGTTTATTCTACATTTTAAAAGATTTGCCTTGAGAGAGTCTTTGAACCTCTTCTGTAGACCACCAGCATTACGCTTTCCATTTTTAAGTTCAGAATAGAGTAGTTGCTTTGGAAGACAATAATCAGGCATCCACACAACATGACCAGTCCAACGAAGTTGATGTTGAAGAATTGTCGCTTCAACACTGGTGATCTTTGCTTCATCCAGTACATTGATATTAGTTTGCCTGTCTTCCCAAGAATTTTTTGGAGACACCGTTGATGGAATCTTTCAAGGAGTCAGAGACGGCGTTTATAAGTGGCCCATGTTTAACAAGCATACAGTAGGTTGGTAGTATAATAGCTTTGTAAACAAGCATTTTGGTTTCCCAGCGAATGTCCCGGTCCTCAAACACTCTGCACTTCAATCGGGAGAAAGCCGCATTCGCAGAGCTCAGGCGATGCTGGATTTTGGCATCAACATCTTATATGCAAATGGCCTTTGGCTCAAGCATTAATAAACAACATCAACTACATCTACATTGAATTTATTCTGAACCAGACAATCAGTCCATTTAGATCAGCATAGCCTACATTGATGGGCAGCGAGTCTCCAGGATTTCGGACAGCAATCTCTCCCATCCCTACGTGGAGATGCCATTGTCGATTGAACCTGAGGCCTTCTGCCTGCATCCCATCACCACACGACGAAGTATTGACTCTGAGATACCATCTTCCTTCCCCTTGCAGTGGTGTGTCTTTGCCAAGGGTGTTTTTTTGGCTAAGCCGTCCCTGAATATGCTTTGAATTCAATCCGCCACCGCCGCTGAGCTCACCAAACAGGAATGCAGAAAGCTACAAAGAAATGGTTGGAATTCAGGTTTCTGATATGCTATCTTTCATGTCACATCTGCAGATCTCTGCCATCCTGATGCAGAAACCCTGCCAAATCATAAGCTTTCGTCCTGTCTCCGTTTTTTTAACAGAAGAAATAATTCAGTTTCAAATGCTGAAGAAGCTAGAGCGCGGGTTACTTCCGGGTTTCGTGCATGCGCAGACGGTCAAAATGACATCATGGGCATGCGCGGAAGCATCGAAACATGACCTGCGCATGCGCAGACACGCTGCCGCGTCTTACATTCTGTCCAGGATGTGAACGGGGCTCCAGAACGGATCTCGTTCGCATCCCGAGGTACCACTGTACCTAAAAGGTGACAATAACAAAAATTATGAAACTATAGGACAGGCAGCACATGAAAAATACAAAGCTTTCTGCTTCCCCAAGCACAGCAGAAAAGAGGTGAGGGGGGAATTCTGGCTTCACAGAGGGAGGAAATCCCATAATTCAGGGGCCATTGCCGGAAAAACTGCTCCTAGGAACATTCAGGCCACATTAAAGCGGCATTTCTGAAACCTGGGACTGTAGATTTGCAACTGGAAAGATAGCCAGCCGATAAATAACCAGTGTCTATAACCCTCCCAGTGCGTCCCAATGTTTGAGCATATGATATAATACGCACACAATAGAATGCTCTGACAGAGGAGTGAAATATTTGGTCCCCGGGGAGCTGGAGCCTCTTGTAAATTACCTGGGACGCCGTCCGATAATATTTTGCTTTGTTATTTCGTCAAGTGCCTGAGGAGCGTTTGTGAGCGACCGCTCTTGGCCTTCCTGCGTATTGCCACAGGTGTTAATCATTTGGCCCCCATACTGTTTTCTGGGAGCAATGGCCAAATAAAACGCTAAAACAAGGAAAAGAAAACATGCGAGTTGCTTTCGCTTCCCCCTACGCCCCCGACTCCAGCGCCCCAGGCAAGAAATTTGCCACAGGGGCCCAATTCAGACACAACCATCTCAGTCCAATAAATGATGGTTTATTAGACGGCGGACGGGCCCCATGTTCTTCCTCCTTGACCTTCCTTTCCTCAATTTGGCCACAAACACACCATACATTTAAAGCTACTATAATGCCATTTTAAGCAGCCTTGGCTTTCCCTCAAATAATTCTGGGAGTTGTAGTTTAAGGTGCTGAGAGGAGGCTACAGTTCCCAGAGCTGTTTAACAGTCAATTCCTCTTCAAGGGGAACGCTGGGACATTGCTGTCAACGTTTCCCCTTTTTAAAGGGAAATTCCCTTATTTCGAATAGGATTCCTCGCAAGAAAAGGGAAAAGTTCACAGCTATGCTCTGGGAACTGTAGTTTTGTGAGGGGAATGAAAACGACTGGGTAAATAAGAGATATATAAATCATGGGTGGTATTCAACCCTGTTTTCCTCAGAAATTTCCACTGAAATTAGAGGACGTATGATTCAGTGGATCTACTCTGAGTAAAATTAAGTGGAATACCACCTGAAATCAGTAGCTGCGATTGCTTTTAGATGTTTTTAGATGTTTTAAATAGTTGAACGTCGCCAGTCATGTCTGGTTTGACCCTGAGAACTAGGCCGCCTCAAGTTGGATGACATTATTTATTAATATAGTTATCCTTCGCTTTTTGTTTCCCCCAGGAATTTTTATTAAAGTTTTCACAATAAAATAAAATTATATTTAGAACAAATGAGGAAGGAAGGATGGCAAAGGAAGGAAGAAAAGAGAGGCAAAAGACAATAGAAATAATAAAACTACACACGCACACACACAAACCTCTATTCTAATTACCGTATACCCTAACCTTTGGTGACAGTATTACATTTATTTTTCACTTTTTACATGAAAGTCCCTCAGAGCGATTTGCAACGTGAGAACAGAGATAATGAGAAACATTAATTTCAAAAGGAGGGATGCTGATAACATCTTGGCTGAGGCAGAGTTGCAGGCACGTTTTGTTTTATTATCTAAGCCGCCCTGTTTTTCAGCTAGAATTTATTTCATTTCATTTCAACAAAAGGGGTTCTGGGCTGTTAGAAACACCTCGCGAATCCCCGCCGTGATATAAAGGATCTTGAGTTTGAGCAAGCCAGACTGTAACCTTGCCCCATAACCCCGAGCGACAATAGACTTCCTGATGCCGAGGAACAGCAAACAGGAATTTGTGTGGAAAGGACGTGTCAACTGCACAATTTAGTTAGCATAGCAAACAGAGTGCTTGGGCCTTTTAAACAGGTGTGGCAAGGGCTGCCACATCCTGTCCCCCAAAGCCATAAGTTTAATGTGTGAAAAGCAGGTCTAGAGTCTGAGAATGCGCATTGCTCAACTTAGGTGCGATTTTTCCCAGACTTCCCGAGAGGAAAGGGCTGTTGTTGTTGTTATTGTTGTTGTTGTTGAAAATATATCCATAAAAGTTACAGCTAAAAAGTATTCTAACTCTGGAAGGGGGAAGTCTGGATCCACTGGTAAGATCTCCAGGTGATTTACGGTAGATCAGCAAGGATTCCTGATTCCCAATAGCAGTGACATGACGGATAGAGCCATACCCTCCAACATTTCTTTGATGACAATAGGGACGTCCCATTCCATAATGATAACGTTAATATTTATTCCTCACATATCTTACCGGGTTGCCCCAGCCACTCTGGGCAGCTTCCAACATATATAAAAACATCATAAAACATTAAACTTTTTTTTTTAAAAAAAAACCCACCTCCCTATAAAGGAGTGCCACTGGTCCCACCACCTCCTGGCAAATAGAAGGGGAAGAAATGGAAGCAGTGAGAGATTTTACTTTCTTGGGCTCCATGATCACTGCAGATGGTGACAGCAGTCACGAAATTAAAAGACGCCTGCTTCTTGGGTGAAAAGCAATGACAAACCTAGACAGGCTTCTCGCAGTGAGGGAACCGCCAGAAGACCCTTGGCGCTGGACCTCAGTGTCCGGGCAGAACGATGGAGGTGGAGACGCTCCTTCAGATATACTGGACTGAGGCCATTTAGGGCTTTCAAGGTCAGCACCAACACTCTGAATTGTGCTCAGAAACATACTGGGAGCCAGTGTAGGTCTTTCAAGACCGGTGTTATGTGGTCTCGGCAGCCGCTCTCAGTCACCAGTCTAGCTGCCGCATTCTGGATTAATTGTTGTTTCCGGGTCACCTTCAAAGGTAGCCCCATGTAGAGCGCATTGCAGTAATCCAAGCAGGAGATAACTAGAGCATACACCACTCTGGTGAGACGATGTGCAGGCAGACAGGGTCTCAGCCTGCGTACCAGATGGAGCTGGTAAACAGCCGCCCTGGACACAGAACTGACCTGCGCCTCCATGGACAGCTGTGAGTCCAAAATGACTCCCAGGCTGCGCACCTGGTCCTTCAAGGGCACAGTTACCCCATTCAGGATCAGGGAGTCCTCCACACCCGTCCGCCTCCTGTCCCCTAAAAACAGTACTTCTGTCTTGTCAGGATTCAACCTCAATCTGTGGGAGTTGTAGGCCCAAACATCTTGAAGGTGCTGGGCTGAGAACAGCTGGACTTATGGCTGGCATATATCCGGCTCTTCCCAGATAATGGCCAGAAATGGGGCTCTCTGAATGGCATCTGAATCGGCAAAATGTACAGGAAAACACGGTCGTATGGAGTGATTTAATGCCTTCGAAAGCTCAACAACTTTGGGAAGATGGTAAGCCTAGCTGGACTAGCATATCACGAAGGCTACTGAAATATACTCGGAGTCGAGAGTGGATTTCATGCTCTTTATTCAGCTCATAATGGTGAGGAGGAATGGAAGTTCCCCCAGAATGTCTGCTTTATATACATTATTTACACAATGGCCCCCACGTGATTGGCTCATTCTGGGATTCTCCTGTAGGCCAATCAGATTGCGGATTCACTTCCACCTGGAGCTGGATTGGGTGGCTCCTGTCGACCAATCAGACTGCTGCATTCTGGACTCTATTGTTCTAGGACCAATCAGACTGCTGCATTCTGAATCCTATTGTTCTTAGACCAATTAGGCTGCTGCCTTTTGGATCCTATTCAACTCAATACATAACACCTACATTGGACCCCTTCTCTCACACATGCTAGTGAAATCCAGGCTTCACCAAACTGGTGCCCTCCAGATGTTTTCGAGTCCCATCAGCTTCAGCCAGCACAGCTACACGAGGCCATATAAGACCATCCCTCTTTCTTAAATTGCCTTGCAATTTAAATATTAATCTAATAAGTATAATTTTTAAAGCCTCCCCCCGCCCTTTAAAGTAACAAGCAGGTGATTAACTTCAGATGTACCTGTCAGGATGGTTCACAGACACAAACAGACAAAGGAAGCTGTTAATCCCCTTTCCCATCATAAAAATGCAACAATGAGCATATCTTGCCGAAAGACATAGTCCCCCCCCCCCTTTCCTCCATGTGCGCTCCAGCTTTCTTCCTTCCATTTGCAAGAAGCGTGCCTGAGCTTTGCACTCGGAAAGCTAATGCGCTTTTAGAGCCAGTGAAACTTTGGCACCTTGTTCAAACAAGTGCTGGGAAAAAAGGGAAAAGTCTGTTGATCTCCTGCAAGTCCCTCTCTCTCCCCTCTCTCTCTTTCTCTCTCTATTCCCCCCCCCCCCATGACATTTTCATTTCTTTCAGTGCTAATGGGGGGGGGGTAAAAGGAGGTGGGGGAGACAGGCAGATGGAATCTAGCAAAGAAAGTTACATTCCACAGGAACGGCGTAATACCGCCCCAGGATTACGCTTTTATGATTCACCACCTCTGATTTTTATTTTTATTTTTTAGCTTTAAAAGAGACAAACTGCCAATAGAGCTTAGGGAACAGGTGAAGGAACAGGAGATGCTCGAGGGGTGTGCAAAGTAATTTAGGGACAACCCAGCATCTAAAGCAGGGGTCAGTGAACTTTTTCAGCAGGGGGCCGGTCCACTGTCCCTCAGACCTTGTGGGGGGGGCGGACTATATTGGGGGGGGAATGAATGAATTCCTATGCCCCACAAATAACCCAGAGATGCATTTTAAATAAAAGCACACATTCTACTCGTGTAAAAATAACAGGCAGGCCCCACAAATAACCCAGAGATGCATTTTAAATAAAAGCACACATTCTACTCATGTAAAAACACACTGATTCCCGGACCGTCCATGGGCCGGATTTAGAAGGCAATTGGGCCGGATCCAGGCCCCGGGCCTTAGGTTGTCTACCCATGACCTTTTCTCTTTTTTTAATAATCTTTATTAATTTAAATTACACACATATACAAAGAATTTACAATCTCATGCTACAAAAAGAAAATTAAAGAAAAACAATTAGGAAAAAGGAAAGAAGAAAATGCAGATTTACATGCATAAAAAAACTTTATCGTCCTAATTTATACTTAAATAAACACTCAAATAAAAAAGACTTCTGACAAAATGAGTCTTCCAGTCATTCTCATTGTACTGTTTATACTGCCTGTTTTTTCCACACAGTTGTACATTCTTTAATATTGTTCCTGTCTACTCCACAAACGTGCCTACCTATGATCTAAAGTGATGTATAAGAAAAAACACCAGCGAGGTGGCTCTATATCCAAGCCCTTCTTTGCTCCTGCAAAATGGGGGGAAAGTATAATTGAAGGTGTTTGCTGCCTCCAAAGTGCTGCATCTAGTGAGTACCCAATCCTGTTACATGACCTGGGTCAGGAGAGGCTGTTGTGCAAGCTCTGGACCTGTGTCTTCATGCAGTGGTGGAATGGCCCATAAGCTGATTATGAATCCGGGGGGACAGAGGCTCTGTGGGTAGGTGGCTCCCATGTACACAAGACGGGCCATGGGCCTGATCTGGATAGGGTTGCGCTCCCTCTGAAGAAGCAGGTGCATAGCCTGAAAGCACTTATTTGATTCATCTTTGTCTCTGGAGGCCAAATGGACTCCTGTGGCTTGTTGTTGTTTAGTCGTGTCCGACTCTTCGTGACCCCCTGGACCAGAGCACGCCAGGCACTCCTGTCTTCCACTGCCTCCCGCAGTTGGGTCAAACTCATGCTGGTAGCTTCGAGAACACTGTCCCACCACCTCGTCCTCTGTCGTCCCCTTCTCCTTGTGCCCTCCATCTTTCCCAGCATCAGGGTCTTTTCCAGGGAGTCTTCTCTTCTCATGAGGTGGCCAAAGTATTGGAGCTTCAGCTTCAGGATCTGTCCTTCCAGTGAGCACTCAGGGCTGATTTCCTTCAGAATGAATAGGTTTGATCTTCTTGCAGTCCGGGTGGCGTTGTGGGTAAAACCTCAGCGTCTAGGACTTGCCGATCGCATGGTCGGCGGTTCGAATCACCGCGGCGGGGTGCGCTCCCATCGTTCGGTCCCAGCGCCTGCCAACCTAGCAGTTCGAAAGCACCCCCGGGTGCAAGTAGATAAATAGGGACCGCTTACCAGTGGGAAGGTAAACGGCGTTCCGTGTGCTGCGCTGGCTCGCCAGATGCAGCTTGTCATGCTGGCCACGTGACCCAGAAGTGTCTGCGGACAGCACTGGCTCCCGGCCTCTAGAGTGAGATGAGCGCACAACCCTAGAGTCTGTCAAGACTGGCCCGTACGGGCAGGGGTACCTTTACCTTTACCTCTTGCAGTCCATGGGACTCTCAAGAGTCTCCTCCAGCTCCATAATTCAAAAGCATCAATTCTTTGGCGATCAGCCTCCTTTATGGTCCAGCTCTCACTTCCATACATCATTACTGGGAAAACCATAGCTTTAACTATACGGACCTTTGTCGGCAAGGTGATGTCTCTGCTTTTTAAGATGCTGTCTAGGTTTGTCATTGCTTTTCTCCCAAGAAGCAGGTGCCTTTAAATTTCGTGACTGCTGTCACCATCTGCAGGGATCTCCTGTGGCTAGAAGTGTCTTTTTATCAGCTCTATCCGTTCTTCTTTTTCCTCTTTGGTGATCCCTCGTAGCCGAGTAAGATTGTCTTCCATAAACACAGTTTTTAAAAATGAGTCCGTAAGTGACTGGTTGTTATTGTTATTGTTATGTTATTGTTTTACCTATTTATTTGTGCTTTTACTTTGTATTTTTATATTGCGAACCACCCTGTGATTTTGTGATGAACGGTGGTATAATAATAATGATAATGACCGCTCCCCACTTAAAACGGGGGGCGCCTTTTGCGTGGACGCGTGCAGCCCTGGATCTGGAGTGGCCCCATCAGCATAGGCTTTGCCTTCCCTCAGGTGGGATACCTGGAGGTCCCCGCCTACCCCAGCGAGTTGTCCAATCCCACCTGGGGGAAGTGTTGCCAGGGAAACCAGGCCAGGTAAGGGGAGGGATTACCTGCCCACACAATAGAGGGTGGATCTTAATTGTTAATCCTCACTTGGCTCCAGAGCTTCTCCCACCCTACCCACCCTCAGTTAATGTCTTCTTTTGCAGGTTAACTTTTCTTCATAGGTTTTGCAGGTTAACCTGTCTCCACAGGTATGCGGGCGCTGCTACGATAAGGTCGCTGTTAAAGGGCCGGAAAGGAATTTCCCTGCATTGGCAGGTTTCGCCTTTCCCGTAGCAAAACGTCACAACTTTGGCGGTATCAGGCCTTGGGCGGAATCCTTTAGTCCATCTTCCTCTTTGCGGCGGCGATACCAGGGTTCCCCGTTAAAGGGGTTTTTGAAGGGAGGCTTTGGCCGTACGCCGAAAGGTCGTCATTGCTCTACCCTGCGGCGGCGGCGTAACGGGGGCGGCTATCTCTGCTTGAACATATGTTCTCCAGAGCCGGCCCATCCCCCCCACACACACTGGATAACCCTGATGCTCCCTAGGTCCCCGGCTGGGGACTAGGGAGGGAGAACGCCCAATGCCTGAGCCAAGGTCTACCCACATTTGAAATTTAATAAAGTTGTGGCCAATTTAATCCCATAGCATGTTGTCTAGAGTCGTTATTCCACATGACGGGGGGACCACTCGGGATCTGGGGACTCCGCCTGTCCACGCAATAATTGATGTTTTGCATGGTTGTATACTGCCCTGATGTTTTGCAAGAGGGTGGTATACAAATGGGTGGGGTATAAAGAATAAAAATATTATTATTATTATTATTAATTTGAAGTTTTTTCTGAATTTTTGGAACACAGAAACTGTCACAGTGAGTCAGAGCAGTGGCCTATCTAAAGGTAAAGGACCCCTGGACAGTTAAGTCCAGTCAAAGGCAACTATGGGGTTGCAGCGCTCATCTCGCTTTCAGGCCGAGGGAGCCAGCATTTGTCCACAGACAGCTTTCCAGGTCATGTGTCCAGCAGGACTAAACTGCTAGTGGCGCATGGAAGACTGTGACGATTGCACAGAAACGCCGTTTACCTTCCCGCCGGAGCGGTACCTATTTATCTACTTGCACTGGCATGCTTTCAGACTGCTAGATTGGCAGGAGCAGGGACAGAGCAATGGGAGCTCACTCCGGGATTTGAACCGCTGACCTTCCGATCAGCAAGCCCAAGAGGCTCAGTGGTTTAGACCACAGCACCACCCCATCCCGGCCTATCTAACTCAGTATTGTCTCCACTGATTGGCAGCAGCTCTCCAGGGTTCCCGGCAGAGCATATCTCCAAGCCCTCCCTTGAGTTTCCTGGGATGGAGCATGGGAATTTCTGCATGCAGATTCTATGCCGCAGGACTGCAGTGCTAAAACAAGGCTGTTTCGTATTGTTTTTAGGCTGATTGATTGCACGCACCGCACTTTTATTGTATTCTATTAACGTGCATGAATGTTGCTCATCGCTTTGGGCCAGAAAGCGGTCTATGAATAAATCACACCGCACCATGTGGTCCCCTTGTGGAGAAGAAAAGAGAATTGAATCCAGGTCTAGAAGACCAAAGCAGCCCTTTTCTCTTAGAGATGCTGCAAGAAGGTGGGGCTTTTTTGAGCTTCTGGCCGGCGAAAAGAACAGAGCAACCAACAGGCTGAGCATTTAGTGCCAAACTTGAGTGTCCCTGTTGCCCTGCTACCTTGTCGATGGAGATGGGAGAGCTGGAACATCTCCATGGCTAAAGAAATCATCTGTCCTTGGCACTGGCAACTGGCCCCTAGCGCTCAGGATCTAGCTGATCGTTAAGTTTTGCAACTCAGATAAGGATTTATGCTCCAGGACAAGCTGGCCAGAGCCACCTTTGCATGGGTTCTCTCCGCTACCCCTCCCCATTTCCCTCCCCGCACGTGACTTGGCTGACTTGCTCGAGCCATCTGGATTGTTTTATTCTGCCATTCCTTAAATTGTTCTGGCATGTCTCACTTGGCAAGCCTCGGACGCTTCCGCCTCTTCTTCTTCTTCTTCTTCTTCTGGGTTAATCTTCATGTGAGTTAATGTGTGAGAGCGGATGTATGAGTCCACGCGTGCAAGGCGGAGGGTCGGCGGACGGATTCAGTCCTCCTCCAGGTCCACCGCTCCATGCCCCTGCCTCCCAGCAGCTGTGCCACGCACATCGTGCATGCAAATCATATGCAAAGCGCACTGCCTTTTGCAATTCAATTTTTTTAAAAAAATATTTATTAGCTGTTTAAAAATTACAAAAAGAAAGAAAAAGAATTAAACAAAACAATACAATACAATACAAATACAAAAACACTACATAAAACATTGAATTAACAAATCAAAACCAAAACAATTAAAAACACATCCAGTAATTTCCATATCTTATCTTTCATTCACTTGTTTCATCGACTTCCTCACACCTCTCTTTTTGTACTCCACTTCAATTTAACTATTTCAGAAAATCCTTTCCATCTTCCTCTGTTTTCTGTCCTGTAATTCTTAACATATTCTAACCTTTTTTTTCCTTTTTGTTCCTTTAATACATTAACAATCTATCTGTACCTAATTCCTTATAACATTTCTGCTAAAGCCGAATAACTTCATTCCAACATTTTTTTAATATTCATTAATTTTACAGTATTTCTGTAAATAGTCTTTAATTTTTTTCCAATCTTCTTCCACCGACTCTTCTCCCTGGTCTTGGATTCTGCCGGTCATTTCTGCCAATTTCATGTAGTCCATCAACTTCATCTGCCATTCTTCCCGGGTGGGTAAATCTTGTGTCTTCCAATGCTTTGCTATAAGTATTCTTGCTGCTGTTGTAGCATACATAAAAAAAGTTCTATCCTTCTTTGGCACCAATTGGCCGACCATGCCCAGGAGAATTAAAAAAAAATGCCAGCGAGCCACAACGCCATATCAGGTAATAGTTTCAAGGCCAGATCTAATATCCCATTCTCCCCGCCCCATTCTAGCTCTCAGGAATAAACCCTTCTATTCAAGAACAAGGTTGGCTTCTGAGATCTTAGCACAGGACCCCAGTTCCGCTGGGCCTTGCACCAACTGGATTGCTTCGAAAGATAGATGGAGAAAAGAGAGAGGATCCGTTCCCAGGTGCCCTCTATTTATTTTACCTCTAAAATTTCCTGGAAATGCAAATCCTCCAAGCTCTACAGAGGTGACATCATCACCCAAACACACCCAGGTAATCCACAAAGCATCCATTCCAGGGCGGTTTGCAGCTCAATACACAAAAGGCCCAGTGTGCCGAAAACCATTTTTAAAGCATCTAATCCCTGGAAGTTCAAGTGGGGATTCCACATCCAGTGTTTTTTCCCCTCTCCCCAGCCCTTTTCATATTTGCTCAGATATCCAAAAATATCACTTTTGATCTGGCTTTAGTTTAAAGAGCAAACTCTTCCCGGAGGGGCTTTTTTGGCTCCTTTTCACATGTCTGGACCGTACGGACGTTTCGCTCTATCCCCCAAACGGCGCCCGGCTGCTGGGATCAATCAAAACGCTTTCCTCCCATCTGTAGGACCTGCGTTCTTCCCCCTGAGTCAGGAGACCACATAAGAGGTATAAATATTTATATGATACTATTTACTCAGGAAGTAGGAACATCACTAATTTGTTTGAAGGACCAAAGCCCAGTTCTCTGATTGCAGAGAAGGTCTGCTGGGTGTGCTTCAAACCCCCCCCGTTTCTTTTTTTAAAAAAAAGGAGAAGAAAAAGAATCACTTATTTCCAGACATTTGCACTCTCCCTCGCATCAGTGGGAAAAGGACTCATCTGTATTAATAGAACGATTTCATCTGCTCTCTCTCTCTCAGTGATTCTCCAGGATTTCAGGCAAGATGGGCACTCCCATCTCGGGAAATTCATGGAGGAGAGCTCTATCGATTGCTGCGAGCCACGACTACTATGTTCTGCCTCCACCGTTGGTGGAAACTGCAGGAGGGAGGGAGCTCTGAGGCTCAGATCCTGCTTCCCACAGGGATCTGGTTGGCCACTGTGAGAAGAGGACGTTAGACTAGATGGGCCATCGGCCTGATCCAGCCACCTCTTCTTTTCTTCTTGTGCCAAGGATGGAGGCTTGGACCTTCTCAACACGCGAACCAGATGTTCTACCACCGAGCTATCGCCCTTGGCATTCGGCTTGTTTACAGGATCGTTTCCCAGACAACTGACCCTAACTCTGCAATCTCCGTACAACAAAGTGGCTTTCAAACTTTCTAACTCCAGGGGGCATTTTCCATGTTGACATTGGACAAGCATCCCCAGTACGTTTCTGAGCACAATTCAAAGTGTTGGTGCTGACCTTTAAAGCCCTAAACAGCCTCGGCCCAGTAGACCTGAAGGAGCGTCTCCACGCCCATCATTCTGCCCGGACACTGAGGTCCAGCTCTGAGGGCCTTCTGGCATTCTCCTCATTGCGAGAAGTGAGGTTACAGGGAACTAGACAAAGGGCCTTCTCGGTGGTGGCGCCCACCCTGTGGAACGCCCTCCCTTCAGATGTGAAGGAAATAAGCAGCTATCCTATTTTTAAAAGACATCTGAAGGCAGCCCTGTTTAGGGAAGTTTTTAATATTTAATATTGTTTTTAACACTCAATTGGGAGCTGCCCAGAGTGGCTGGGGAAACTCAGCCAGATGGGCAGGGTATAACTATTATTATTATTATTATTATTATTATTATTATTATTATTATTATTTTCCAGAGTCCTTGCTGGAGAAGCTGGAAATACAGTGGCACCTCGGGATGCAAACGGCATCCGTTCCGGAGCCCCGTTCGCATCCTGAACAGAACGTAAGACGCGACACTGCATCTGCGCATGCGCGGGTTCGCGTTTTGCTGCTTCCATGCATGTGTGTGACGTCATTTTGACCGTCTGCACATGCGCAAGCAGCGAAACCCAGAAGTAACGCGCTCCGTTACTTCCGGGTTGCTGCGGAGGTATGACTGTACTGCAAAGGATTATGGTCTAGGGGATCCACACTAGGTTTGCAGGCTAAGCCCCTTGGATTGTTTTCTCCCCACTAGGAAGCCGTATCTCCTAGGCGTGCATTGCAATGTAGGTGTGCATTGTCAAAAAGGCAGTCATGTACTGGGTGAGACTGAACCCTGGTAAGATAGAGGAGCTTCACATCAATGGTTCTGTGGTCCAGGAACTACAGCACTTTCAGAAAAAAACTTTCAGAAGATAAAGCCTTTGTTGGAAAGAGAGACAATGCTTTTATAGAGACATGGTACCCTTTCACCATATACTAAACAGAACATCAATTCTTCTTCTTCTTTGGCGATCATTTGTAGCCAGGTAAGATTGTCTTCCCTGAACAAAGTCTTAACAGTGAGTCTGTAAGTGACTGTGGAGGCCAATTCTGGATCCACACGTCCTTCCACAGTGGGGACATAGGTTTCCAGGCAGGAGTTGATCACAATGAGGGTTTGCCAAGCGTGCCTTCCGCTTAGCACGTTTCTCCCTTGCGTCCTGAGTTCGAGTGTCTTCAGAGCCCATGACACCTTTGGGAAAGGCTGTTCTCCAACTGGAGCGCTCACAGGCCAGTGTTTCCTAGTTCATAGAATCA
>NC_138508.1:9849328-9919328 GCF_964252035.2 Podarcis erhardii
AGTCGGACACGACTAAACGACTAAACAACAACAACAATACAGTGGTACCTCGGATTAAGTACTTAATTTGTTCCGGAGGTCTGTTCTTAACCTGAAACTGTTCTTAACCTGAAGCACCACTTTAGCTAATGGGGCCTCCTGCTGCTACTGCGCTGCTGGAGCACGATTTCTGTTCTCATCCTGAAGCAAAGTTCTTAACCTGAAGCACTATTTCTGGGTTAGCGGAGTCTGTAACCTGAAGCGTATGTAACCTGAAGCGTATGTAACCTGAGGTACCACTGTACCAGCTGCACTGGCTCCTGGTGGAGTACAGGATCAGGTTTAAGGTGCTGGTTTTAGCCTTCAAAGCCCTAAATGGCCTAGGACCCTCGTACCTACTGGACCACCTCCTCTGGTTTGCCCCACAGAGGACCTTACGGTCTGCAAACAATAACAATCTGAAGATCCCAGGCCCCAGGGAAATTAGACTAGTCTCAACCAGAGCCATGGCCTTTTCAGTCGTGGCCCCAGCCCGGTGGAATGCTCTCCCACAAGGGTCTAGGACCCTGCGGGATTTGACAACTTTCCGCAGGGCCTGCAAGACGGAGCTCTTCTGCCAGGCCTTTGGCAGTCTGACCTATTTTCCTTTGTTCCTTCCAGCCTCTTCACAGGTCCTTATATGATCAGTGAAAACAGCTTGTTCTGGCAAGTATTAACCACTCTCAGTCTTAACCCGATAACGGCCATTTGTCCAGTTTTTAATTAGTCTGAATTAATTTTAAGATGTATTTTAATTAATCGATGCCTGTTTTTATGTATACTGTAGTTATTTATATGGTGTTAGCCGTTCTGAGCTTGGCTCCAGCAGAGGAGGGCGGGGTACAAATATTTATTATTGTTATTGTTACAGATAGGTAGCCGTGTTGGTCTGCCATGGTCAAAACAAAATAAAAAAATTCCTTCCAGTAGCACCTTAAAGACCAACTGAGTTAGTTCTAGGTATGAGCTTTCGTGTGCATGCACACTTCTTCAGATACACTGAAACAGAAGTCACCGGACCTTTCTATATAGTGAGAAGGTGGGGAGGGGTATTACTCAGAAGGGTGGTGGGAATGGGTGATTGGCAGATAGCTGCGATGAGCCTGTTGACGACTCTTAACGACTGCAATAGGTCTAACAGGAAAAAGCAAGGGGTGAGAAGGTGAAAAATGGCTTTGTCATGTATAATGAGATAAGAATCTATGGAGAGACCTGGTTTGAATCTATGGAGAGACTATGGAGAGACCTGGTTTGAATAAAGACATTGGATTCTTATCTCATTATACATGACAAAGCCATTTTTCACCTTCTCACCCCTTGCTTTTTCCTGTTAGACCTATTGCAGTCGTTAAGAGTCGTCAACAGGCTCATCGCAGCTATCTGCCAATCACCCATTCCCACCACCCTTCTGAGTAATACCCCTCCCCACCTTCTCACTATATAGAAAGGTCCGGTGACTTCTGTTTCAGTGTATCTGAAGAAGTGTGCATGCACACGAAAGCTCATACCTAGAACTAACTCAGTTGGTCTTTAAGGTGCTACTGGAAGGAATTTTTTTATATTATTGTTATTGTTATTGTTATTGTTATTGTTATTGTTATTGTTATTGTTATTGTTATTGTTATTGTTATTGTTATTGTTATCTTCCTCTTCCTTTTGTGGCCAGCTAGTTTTCAGAGGCATGGCGCCTCCTTTGCTTCGTGAAGCAGAGAAGCAGTAACTGCTGCCACTGGGAACTAGGACATTTCTAAAGGTAAAGGGACCCCTGACCATTAGGTCCAGTCGTGGCCGACTCTGGGGTTGCGGCGCTCATCTCGCTTTATTGGCCGAGGGAGCCGGCGTACAGCTTCTGGGTCATGTGGCCAGCATGACTAAGCCGGTTCTGGCGAACCAGAGCAGCGCACGGAAATGCCGTTTACCTTCCTGCCAGAGTGGTACCTATTTATCTACTTGCACCTTGACGTGCTTTCGAACTGCTAGGTTGGCAGGAGCAGGGACCGAGCAACGGGAGCTCACCCTGTCGCGGGGATTCGAACCGCCGACCTTCTGATCAGCAAGTCCTAGGCTCTGTGGTTTAACCCACAGCGCCACCCGCGTCCCAGGACATTTCTAAAGATAGCTTTAAAATGCAACGGTAAAAGATGCCTCTGGGCATGTGCAGAGCAAGCCACTACATGCTCCCTGGAAATCCAATGCGCGCAGTTCTCTGACTCCTGCCCTCCCCAGGGGCACTGTGGGGGCAGAGATATATGCTCAAGCTGGCCCCCTTTGCCACATGATTCTTAAGACATGGAAACTCTCACTGGTTGAGAAAAGTTAGAAGTTTTGCGGCCGCAAGAATACTCCTGGCCCAGAAATGGAAGAAGAGGAAGAGAAGAGTTTGGATTTGATATCCCGCCTTTCACTCCCTTTAAGGAGTCTCAAAGCGGCTAACATTCTCCTTTCCCTTCCTCCCCCACAACAAACACTCTGTGGGGTGAGTGGGGCTGAGAGACTTCAGGGAAGTGTGACTGGCCCAAGGTCACCCAGCAGCTGCAGGTGGAGGAGCAGAGACGCGAACCCGGTTCCCCAGATTACGAGACTACCGCTCTTAACCACTACACCACACTGGAAGCAACAAGAACTCCCCACACTGGGAGATTGGCAAGTAAAGATGGTTGAATATGTGGAGCTGGCAAAGCTGACAGGGAAGATTCGGAATTGCCGTGATGAACTGTTTCAAAAGGACTGGGGCAAATTTATACTTTATATGAAAGAAAATTGTAAACGGTTGAAAACGTTTGTAGGTTTAAGTTGAAATGTTTGGTAATGGGAAATTAAGGAGCTGATTTACCATACTTATAAGAAGGTGATTGCTAAAAGATTGATATAAGGTAAAAAAGTGAATACAGTGGTACCTCGGGTTAAATACGCTTCAGGTTACAGATTCTGCTAACCCAGAAATAGTGCTTCAGGTCAAGAACTTTGCTTCAGGATGAGAACAGAAATCATGCTCCGGTGGCACGGCGGCAGCGGGAGGCCCCATTAGCTAAAGTGGTGCTTCAGGTTAAGAACAGTTTCAGGTTAAGAACGGACCTCCGGAACGAATTAAGTACTTAACCCGAGGTACCACTGTATATGAATGTGAAGAAATTGGTAAAGTGATATGGAAGTCTGTTGGAGGGAAGGAGGTCGATGCTTTATTTAAGCAATGCTTTAAGTTATGAATTTTTTGATACTGAAATGTAATGAAATATGGAAAACGTAATAAAAATTATATTTTAAAAAAAGATAAGTTAGAAGTTGTGAAGGCAGACAGATGGTAAATTGCTCTTCCTCTGTCCAAACTGACCAGGGAAAGGCCATGTACAGTGGTACCTCAGGTTACATATGCTTCAGGTTACATACGCTTCAGGTTACAGACTCCGCTAACCCAGGTGCTTCAGGTTAAGAACTTTGCTTCAGGATGAAAACAGAAATCGTGCTCCGGCAGCGTGCTGTCAGTATGAGGCCCCATTCGCTAAAGTGGTGCTTCAGGTTAAGAACAGTTTCAGGTTAAGAACGGACCTCCGGAACGAATTAAGTTCTTAACCCGAGGCACCGCTGTACAGACAAATTGTGGGGCTGGTTTTTTGTTGTTGTTTTTTGTTTGCTTGTTTTGTTTTGCACTAAAAAATTGGGACGCAAACATAAAATACTGTTGCATGAAAACGACATGCACGCTCCTGTCAAACCATCTTTGCAGCTGTCGAAAGCCCATTATAATTTCTGCACCATTGAACCGTGTTTGATGTGGAAAACAATACCAGATTTCATCTTGTGATAGCTTGAATTCTGTTATTAAAATGTCATGGGGTTAAAAGAAAAACAAGTTGCAATCATTTCTGGCATCCTTGAATGTCATCTGTCAGGCCTAAGTGCATGCACTTAATTGCTTGTTAATGACTTTGCAACGTCCATCAAGAGAACTGGGGACTTCACACACATAACACACACATGCACGTAATTACAGGGAGGAGCGTCAAAATTATATTAAATTATCACCTCCAGCGTTCGAGTGTACATTGAGAGAAAACTTAACTACAAAAATGAGAACTTGAGATCTTAGGCTTTAATGAGAAGAGAATAGATTAGTTGACTGGGAAGCAATGGAAACTGAAAAGACGAAAACACCCTAAAGGTATTTAGAACTGGGCATAGAAGTTGGATTTCAAAATGGGATCTCTATTTATCTACAAGCAGGGCCAGATTTAGGTTTGATGAGGCCCTAAGCTGCTGAAAGTAACGGGGCCCTTTATATGTCCAGCTGTCCTTTGTCAACAACAAAATGTCGCTGTTTTTTGTATTGCATATATGCTGTATGGTAATTTATGGAACTAATAGGTATCTCAAGCCATTTGCACATAACAAAATATGTATTTTATCAAAGTAATTGTTGAACTGAAATACAATTAAGAAGTACATTAATAGTGAAATACAATTAAGAAGAAGCATATTAATAGTGAAATGATTATTACGCTCTAACTTGCAATGATTTTTTATTCACAACAAACTTAATAATACAAATACATTGGCATTTGGCAATAACAAAAGTTCCTTTAGAAACACAATTTACAAAGACTCACAATGAGCAAACCAGTGATATTTTACTACGTAAATCCGGCACTGCACATGGGGTTTCTAAGGCAGAAGACTGATGAGAAGAGAGACCATATATTGGTGGGAGACCATCTGCCCAAATACAATGGCCAATGGCCCAAGACAATCAGAGTTGTCCAAAAATATCTGGGTGGCGCCAGGTTGGGGGAGTTAACTGCTTTGGTACTCAGCTCACTTCCTGTTACGTACTGAGTTGAATAGGATCCAAAATGCAGCAGTCTGATTGGTGCTAGAACAATAGGATTCAGAATGCAGCAGTCTGATTGGTCCACAGGAGCCACCCAATCCAGCTCCAGGTGGAAGTGAATCCACAACCTGATTGGCCTACAGGAGAATCCCAGAATTAGCCAATCACGTGCAGCCCATTGTGTAAATAATGTATATAAAGCAGATATTTGGGGGGAACTTTCATTCCTCCTCACCACTATGAGCTGAATAAAGAGCATGAAATCCACTCTCGACTCGGAGTATATTTCACTTCCAAGGCATGGAGAAGAGAGAGAGAGAGAGAGAGAGAGAGAGAGAGAGAGAGAGAGAAGAGAGGTACCCTGCCGAGCACATGTATGTGTGTGTGCAGGCCCCACATTGGGAAGCTAACGCTGTGCTTGTGTACTTGAAACAAAAGCAAACATTACGCCCACAAATAGCATCCCTCTGGCGTGCTTACTCACCCAAATGAGAGCTGCCCCTGGCTGCTCAGAGGCGGCGGTGGCTGGTGCCATATGCCCTCCATTCAAGAAGGATGAGTAATGGCATGCCCAAACTCAAGCCACCCTAAACGCTTCCAGAAAAGAACATATCCGCATTTGCCTGCGCGGAGCTCTTTATTTTCACAAGTGTTTAGCTGGCTGCGAGAATTCGGTTCTGTTTATTTATTTATTTGCTTCTGTTCCGGACGCGCGCAAGAAAAACCAAGCGCCGCCTCTGCTCCCGGGACAAGATGCAGAAAGGGGTACAAGGCTGAACCCCATAAGCCAATTCTGGCTTTCATTGAGAATCTCAGCCATCTCTCTCCCCCTTATTTAGCCGTTGTATAACACCTCTGGACCCTGGCCCAGAAAATGTGTGGTTTCTAAATGAAATATAGAAAGGGGGGTGTGTGTGTGATAACTTTTGTGCCAGCTAATTCCTCTGAAATGTAGGTGGCCCAAGAAATTGGCCTCGTCCCCATTTCATACTTTTAAAATGACTTGACGCTGGTATATATATAAATTCTGCGCGAACTTAAAGGCGTTCAAGTAGCAACTCTGAAAGGGCATGTCAACAACCCCTTAGCTGCTAATACCCGTTTGTGATAATAAAAGGACCGAGCCAGGAATAGTTGGCTGCGAGAAGCCAGCATTTTAAGTAGTACCCAAAAAAATAAAAGAGGGCAGGTTGGTTTTGCAGTCCTTTGAAGGATTTTGGTGGAGGTGCTTTAAAAAAAAGAAAAGAAAAAGGTAGGAGGCCATAAAGGAAATTTGAAAATGGACATGTGGACTGTAACGTATTTTAACATTTCCTGTGCAAGAGTTTAAACTTGGTTAACGATTAATTCTTATTTTTCCAATAAGCATTTAAATGGTAATGTCTCGGAGGTAAATATGATCATCAAAGGTTTCGTCTCTCATTGGAGGGAAATGGGAACAGGAGGAATGGGAAGCTTGTAGAAGTTTTGTTTTTTAATTAAAAAAAAAAAGCTTGTTTGCCCTTTTTATGAGTGCATGCCTGTCAATGAGAATACTTCTCACAATTGCTAATTATGTCTTGTAATAGGGGTGGACCAGGTGAATTTTGATCAGCTTGCTGGTTCCAATTTGTACACACAAGATTAAACCCTAAATGACTTGTGAGTCCCAAATATCCACATCAACCTGCCCGTGCTCTAAAATCAGCAAGGAAGGCCTATCTGGTGTTCCCTCCTCAGTCCTCTTCTTTTTTAGGCAATCACTTGTAGCTGAGTAAGATTGTATAGTTAAAGCTCTGGTTTTCCCAGTAGTGATGTATGGAAGTGAGAGCTGGACCATCAAGAAGGCTGATCACCGAAGAATGGATGCTTTTGAATTCTGGTGCTGGAGGAGACTCTTGAGAGTTCCATGGACTGCAAGAAGATCAAACCTCTCCATTCTGAAGGAAATCAGCCCTGAGTGCTCACTGGAAGGACAGATCCTGAAGCTGAGGCTCCAATACTTTGGCCACCTCATGAGAAGAGAAGACTCCCTGGAAAAGACCCTGATGTTGGGAAAGATGGAGGGCACAAGGAGAAGGGGACGACAGAGGACGAGATGGTGGGACAGTGTTCTTGAAGCTACCAGCATGAGTTTGACCAAACTGCGGGAGGCAGTGGAAGACAGGAGTGCCTGGCGTGCTCTGGTCCAGGGGGTCACGAAGAGTCGGACACGACTAAATGACTAAACAACAACAACAAGATTGTCTTCCATAAACACAGTTTTAACAGTGAGTCCATAAGTGACTGTGGAGGCCAATTCTGGATCCACACGTCCTTCCACAGTGGGGACATAGGTTTCCAGGTTGATTATGGTGAGGCTTTGCCAAGCATGCCTTCCTCTTCGCACGTTTCTCCCTTGCATCCTGAGTTCAAGCATCTTCAAAGTCTATGACACCTTTGGTAAAGGCTGTTCTCCAACTGGAGCACTTGCAGGCTAGTGTTTCGCAGTTGTCAGTCTTTACACCACATTATTAAAGATAATCTTTAATCTATCTTGCAAGAGTCTTTAAACCTCTTTTGTTGACCACCAGCATTACGCTTTTCATTTTTAAGTTTGGAATAGAGTAGTTACTTTGGAAGACGATCATCAGGCATCCGCACAACATGACCAGTCCAACGAAGTTGGTGTTGAAGGATCATCGCTTCAACACTGGTGATCTTTGCTTCTTCCAGTACACTGACATTAGTTCGCCTGTCTTCCCAAGTGATGTGTAAAATTTTTTTGACACACCGTTGATGGAATCTTTTGAGGAGTCAGAGACGATGTTTATAAGTGGTCCACAAGGCCCACCTGGTGGTCCCCCCTCAGTACGACGTATATGGCATGGTCCCCCAGAAAGGGCCTTTTCAGTGGTGGCTCTCAATATTGGAAACTCCCTCCCTATCGAGGTGTGTCTGGTCCAACCCCTCTATGGTTTCCTGGCTGGAGAGCTTAAAGCCCACCAAAGCCGCCACATGGGAGATAGATTGTAGAAAAGGAAATATGAACTGGCCCCTCCCTGTAGCTTGACCAATGGTGGCTAGGAGAGGCTGGGAGCTAGATGGAGTCATAGATCTAAAAAAAAGCGTAGACTCGCACACACTGGCCAGCTTCCATTTTGACTTGAAATGTTCGTTTGGGGCAGGGGTCAGCAACCTTTTTCAGCCATGGGCCGGTCCACCACCCCTCAGACCATGTAGTGGGCCAGACTATATTTGGGGGGGGGGATGAACGAATTCCTATGCCCCACAAATAACCCAGAGATGCATTTTAAATAAAAGCATACATTCTACTCATGTAAAAACACCAGGCAGGCCCCACAAATGACCCAGAGATGCATTTTAAATAAATACACACATTCTACTCATGTAAAAACACACTGATTCCTGGACTGTCCATGGGCTGGATTGAGAAGGCGATTAGGCCGCATCCGGCCCCTGGGCCTTAGGTTGCCTACCCCTGGTTTGGGGCTTCTCAGAAGTACGTAAAAGCAAGAAATGGGCAGGAGGACTCTGGCCTGCATTGACACCCATCTGAGAGGTGCTGGAACTGTGTTCTGGTGTTCTCTGGCTGAAGAAAAGCACTGAGAAGAACCAACGATACCTGTAGGACCTGAGGTCATACCCTCACACAGACATTTCCCCGAGAAACCAAACACCTCCTACAGGACCTCAGGGGTGCAGAGAGTTCATCAAACTGGAGACGCTGAAATGGAAGAGGCATGCCCACCTTCAGACCGGAGGTCCTTTGAGAATCTAAAGCTACCTAAAAGAGGTGGAGCCTGAGAGAGGTCATCCGGGGAAGGAGGCTCAAAAAAAGATCTCAACCTTCTCTCAGCTTTGGTGGGAGCAACTTCTTTGCTTGGAGCTGTCTGTGGTCCTGAAATGTCTGGCCTGCCTTGCTGCAGGAATCAGACCTCACGCCCTCTTTCCACCTGATAGCATGCATCAACTAATCTGGTGCACCCAGGCGCTTGGACGAAGCCATCAAGTGAGCAGGCAAGCCAGCAGGGCCGGCCCTGTCATGAGGCAACATGAGCCAACTGGCTCAAGTGGCAAGTGGTTGGGGCAGCCCTGAAGCTGTTTCTCCTGAGACCTCTGACTTTTGGAAGATGGGACATTTGTCCTGCATATAGTCAGTAGTGCTTAGTTTGTTTTTGGTTGTTACTTTGTTAATGTTGTAAATATTGTTTTGTGGATTATGAGTGCTCTAATGCTCTGTGAAATCTAATCTAATCATCTAATCTAATCTGATTTTTCTTGTATGTTTCTGAGCACAATTCAAAGTGTTGGTGTTGACCACTAAAGCCCTAAACAGCCTCGGCCCAGGATACCTGAAGGAGCATCTCCACCCCCATCATTCATCCTGGACACTGAGGTCCAGCGCCGAGGGCCTTCTGGCAGTTCCCTCATTGTGAGAAGCAAAGCTACAGGGTACTAGGCAGAGGGCCTTCTCGGTAGTGGCACCTGCCCTGTGGAACGCCCTCCCACCAGATGTCAAAGAGATAAACAACTACCTAACATTTAGAAGACATCTGAAGGCAGCCCTGTTCAGGGAAGTTTTTTATGTGTGACATTTTAATGTATTTTTCATTTTTGTTGGAAGCCACCCAGAGTGGCTGGGGAAAAACAGCCAGATGGGCGGAGTACAAATAATAAATTATTATTGTTGTTGTTGTTGTCCCAAAACACCTGGAGGGCCGAGTTTGGCCACCACTGCCCTAAGCGAAGCAGGATTTAATGGCAGGCTGATGAAACAGTAAGGGTGTAGGGTTAGAGCTCAGGGTGCTAACAGGAGCTGGGTTCACACTGTGAGCACTGGGCTGAAGGTGACGCCAAGAGTCAAGCAGCTTGGTGCTTGTTACTGAGGAGATTTCACCCCTCCCATACCCAAGAATCTCCTGAGAATCTCCTGAGGTCTCTGCTGACTCTACAGAGAGGAGGAGCAATTTACTGCTCTCTACTTAATTAGTCAAGTGAGTGAGTCAGTCTCTGTGTGTGAGAGAGAGTCAGTCAGTGTGTCGGAGAGAGAGTGCAAGAGATCGTGTTTATAGATAAGATTGCTGCTAAGAGCAGCTGCAGGCACTCAGAGTATAGCATTGATTTATGCTCAGAATATTTAGCTCTGTATATAGTTTTGTATCATAGTTGTAGTTACAGAATAAAAGGAAGGTATTTTACAGAGCTGCTCTCCGAGTGGTTTATACTCTGCAAGACTCTGCAAAACGCTGCTGCGCAACGACTATATTATTGAGACAGTGAATCCGGTGCTCTCAGCTCCAAGCTGTGAGTCCACAGCACTGTGACCTGTTCCTGTGGGAAAGGAGGTCTCTGGCAGTGCTACCCAGCTCGCCTAGCCCAGTCGGGGCTGTAGTGCATGAGTCCAGTTGGTACACTGGCTCAAGGGCGATGCTGACATCGGTTATGGGCCCAGTCGTCTGACCAGTCGTTGTTCCAGTCATCCCAGTCGTCCCAGTCGCCAGAGGTTTCTGTTGCTGATTGCTAGACGGCGGAACGGAGGCTGCATGCTGGACTGATTTGTGGTGCCTAGAAGCAGAGCTGTGTTGGAGCAGAGTGCTCAAGCTGCCGCTGTTGCTGTTCCTGCTGCTTGAGGTATGTTGCTGACTGCCAAAGAAAGAAGATAGCATCCCTGTTTGCCTGTTAATTGCGCTCTGAGTGGGGGAGAGAGTGGCTGAAGAAGTCCAAGGCTTTATCTGTGTTTGCACGAGGGAAGTGTCTTGCTCTAAGTAATAGCAGACATGGCCTGTGCACATTCTGGCCAGATGGCTCTGTCCTTTCCTCTCCTCACGCCTGAAACCTACGCAGTTTGGCAAGTAAAGATGAAAGCGCTTTTACAGAGGGAAAAGCTATTTCACACGATAGAAGATGACCCTCCAGATAAGGATGATGATGACTGGGCTGAGTGGCATGCTGCAGATATGAAAGCCCGAGGGACAATTGTTTTGAGTGTTTCAGACCACTTGCTGGTGAACTTAGAGGGTCAAGAGACTGCACAAGCTGTTTGGCATAAGTTGAGAGATATGCATCTGAGACAAAATGCTGGTTCCAGTGTGATTTTCTTCAAGAAGCTGTGCAGGTTGCAGTTGCAGAAAGGTGGTGATTTGCCTAGCCATCTATCTCAGTTAAAGCGTCTCAGACAGGACCTTGTTCAGCGAGACCTGGCTATTTCAGAGGCTGTGTTTGCAATGCTGATGATAAATAGCCTAGATGATTCTTACGATGGAGTAGCTGCCCAGATTTCTACAATGCCTGCTGACCGGCTAACAGAAGATTATGTGTCTAGCGTGCTCTTGAATGAGTGGGATCGCAGACAGGCTGTTAAAGAAAGCCGGGACTGTGCTGTTAAAAATGTGCTTCAAAATGTGCCTGAGTCTTCAGCAGGGGAAGGTGAAAGTGAAACTGCTGCTGTTAAAGCACTAAAGTTGAAGCGGTGCTTTTCATGTGGAGCACAAGGCCATTTGAGTTTTCAGTGCTGCAAGACATCTTCAAAGAAGAAGGGAAACTTCAGAGGCAGAGGGGGGGAGGACGAAATCCCCAAGCACCTGCTACTTCAAAGGCCTTGATCTCTCGCTGCTCCAATCAACGTGGGCGGAGTTTCTTCGTGATCGACTCTGGCTGTTCCAACCACGTAGCCAAAGATAAGGATCTCTTTGTTCAGCTTGAGAAGCAAGAGAAAGAAATTCATCAAGCAGATGGGACAGTTCTCACGAGTGAGGCTAAGGGAACTGTGTTCTTAAAGAGCCTGAATGCAACAATTAAGAATGTCCTGTATGCGCCTGATATTCAGGACAATTTGTTGAGTGTTTCCCAGCTTGATCGTCAGGGTTTTAAGGTGGTGTTTGCTAAATCTCGCTGTGAAATTCGTCGAGATGGCAAGCTCATTCTATATGCAAAATGTGTAAATGGTCTGTATCAATTGCCTTTTGTTTCAGGTACAGGTACTGCAGAAGCAACTGAGAAAGAGTGTTGCAATTTGTCTATTGATAAGAATGAGAAGTTGCCTGATCAATGTATTCATTATTACCACCGTGTTTATGGTCATTTGAATTTCCAGGCTGTGGCAAAAATGCCTGATATGGTTCAGGGTATGAAGCTGAAAGAATGTCCCTACCACATGAAATGTGTTTCTTGTGCTGAGAGTAAGGCAAAGCAAGCTCCCAAAGGTACAGAGTCTGGGAGAGAGGCCAAGAAACCATATGAAGTCATTCATGCAGACTTAGTGGGGCCTCTAGCGCTCTCTAGAGGCAATTCAAGGTTTTTCATGGTTTTGATAGACTCCTACTCTAAATATGTTTGGGTCTATATGCTGCAGAAAAAGTCTGAAGCCTTTACTAAGTTTCGTCAGTTTTGTAAATGGCTCAGGAATGTACATAATGAGAATGTACATTGTTTTTTCACTGACAGGGGTGGAGAGTTTTGTTCAGAAGAGTTTGAGGCTTTTCTTTCTGAACAGGGCATTGAGCATAGGACCGCCACGCCCAGATCGCCCTGGCAGAATGGTTTATGTGAGAGAATGAACCAGACCCTGCAGCAAGGAATTAGAACATTGTTACATGATTCAGGGCTGCCCAATCCTTTTTGGGCCGAAGCTCTTTCGTTTTTCTGTTACGTGTATAACAGGAGGTACCAGTCTAGTATAAATTGCACCCCATATGAGATGCTTCACGGAAGGAAGCCATGTGTGAAGCACTTTAAAATTTTTGGGTCGGAGGTTTGGGTGCACACCTCGCAGGGTGACAAACTGAGTAAGCGTGGAGAACATGGTGTTTTCCTAGGATATGAGAAAGGGTCTTATCGTGTCCTGATCACAGACACAAAAACCATAAGGCTGACCAGGAGTATTGACGACAATCCACAATGGGACAGAGTTGGCGTTTTTCAGTGCCATCCCATTTGTGATGATGGTGCAAAAGGGGCAAAGACAGTTAAGAGGGAGGCAAGTTCTGATGTGATTGATATTCCTGATGCCAATGTAGACCCAGATGATGGCACAGATTATCAGAGCCCAAAAGCCTCAGGTGAGTCTGACGCTGATTCAGACTTAGCAGCTTCATATACTTTAGCTCCCCATTCTCCCAAAGAGGAGGAAGCACCAGAACAAGAGGATCAAAGAGTTTTGCGCAGATCCGAGAGAACAACCAAGGGTGTACCACCGAAAAGGTTTTCTGAAGAGTTCGCTAAGGCTGCGGTCACATGCAACTCTGGTGGGGTTTTTAAACCTAGCATGAAGTGTGCTGAGAGTAGTAGCGCAAAACGCTTCATTTATTTCCTTACCTGAGATTTGAAGGATCAGGATTGAAGGAGCAAGCATGTGTTTAAAGTGCTTTGTTCAAATCTGCCTAATTAGAAATGTCAATTTGTATCTGAGAGGAAGAAATGTGTGTGAAGATTTTTCCAGAAACTGCTTATTCATTTGTGTGTTCACAATGTGTATTTTGCGAGTTACAGGTTGAGGTTTATGTTTTAACTCTTTCCTAATGGACACAGAGTGGTTGCAGTAACTGTATAATGGTATTGATAAAAGTGTCTTAGATAAAGGGGGAGAGAGATACCTGCAAATATGTTACCAAGGTTGTAAGCAGAGAACAACTTTTGGAGTGTGTGTGCAAATTGCAGTTATGTTAAAGATTCTTGAATGGTCGGATGAAATGGGGGAGGATGAGGAGATTTCACCCCTCCCATACCCAAGAATCTCCTGAGAATCTCCTGAGGTCTCTGCTGACTCTACAGAGAGGAGGAGCAATGTACTGCTCTCTACTTAATTAGTCAAGTGAGTGAGTCAGTCTCTGTGTGTGAGAGAGAGTCAGTCAGTGTGTCGGAGAGAGAGTGCAAGAGATCGTGTTTATAGATAAGATTGCTGCTAAGAGCAGCTGCAGGCACTCAGAGTATAGCATTGATTTATGCTCAGAATATTTAGCTCTGTATATAGTTTTGTATTATAGCTGTAGTTACAGAATAAAAGGAAGGTATTTTACAGAGCTGCTCTCCGAGTGGTTTATACTCTGCAAGATTCTGCAAAACGCTGCTGCGCAACGACTGCATAATTGAGACAGTGAATCCGGTGCTCTCAGCTCCAAGCTGTGAGTCCACAGCACTGTGACCTGTTCCTGTGGGAAAGGAGGTCTCTGGCAGTGCTACCCAGCTCGCCTAGCCCAGTCGGGGCTGTAGTGCATGAGTCCAGTTGGTACACTGGCTCAAGGGCGATGCTGACAGTTACTGCTACCTGCAATAAGCGAAGGTGAAATAATTGAGAGGTAGGCTTCTTTGGTGGGACGCGGGTGGTGCTGTGGGTTAAACCACAGAGCCTAGGAGTTGCCGATCAGAAGGTTGACTGTTCGAATCCCCACAACGGTGTGAGCTCCCGTTGCTCAGTCCCTGCTCCTGCCAACCTAGCAGTTCGAAAGCATGTCAAAGTGCAAGTAGATCAATAGGTACCACTCTGGTGGGAAGGTAAACGGCGTTTCCGTGAACTGCTCTGGTTCGCCAGAAGCGGCTTAGTCATGCTGGCCACATGACCCGGAAGCTGTACGCCGGCTCCCTCGGCCAATAAAGTGAGATGAGCGCCGCAACCCCAGAGTCGGCCACGACTGGACCTAATGGTCAGGGGTCTCTTTACCTTTTATGCCTCTTTGGACATATTCCTAGGATCCTGGGGGCAGAAGGGCCTGCTAATTGCTGAGTTTTACAAGCCACGCAACTTGGCAATGCTGCAGACCTGACTCGGGTGGCAAGAGTTATAAAATATGGATGGAGACATTTAATTTTTGTTTTTGTTTTTTTTCACATGTTGCACTCAATTTTATTTATACAAAACGCCTTGAGTGAAAAGAAGAAAACAACTGCTGGTCATTTGCCAAGCAAATCAGGAGGCAAGCTGGTAACTTGACATCCCCCCCCCTTTTTTCCCCTTTAGTGAATTATTATTCTTTATTGATTAAAAAAAATACATGTCTATACAAACATTATGTACTATCTCTTAACAGGTAAAAAGAAAAGAAAAGTATATAAAATAGAAAATTTATAAAGAAATAAAAAATAAAGAAGTAGCAAAGATAAGAAAGAAAGAAATAATAATAAAAAAGAGACAAAGTTATTTACATAGTACTTGGCATTCTTAGCATTGTTGGTCCGCATTTTCTTCAGCCCTTTCTTGTTGTGTTTCTTTGCAAAATGCGTGTTCCGCAGGAACTTGGGCTCAACCACCTTCAGAGATTCATATCTATTTGATCTGGGTTTCCTAATGCCATTTCTGTGCCACTTGCGATACCATAGCTGTCAACGTTTCCCTTTTTTAATGGGAAATTCCCTTATTCCGAATAGGATTCCTCGCAAGAAAAGGGAAAAGTTGACAGCTATGTGCGAGACTGGTTGTGTGTGGTGTGGTTCTTGGACTTGGCCATGGCTTAAACTTGAAGCTCCGCCACAGCTCAGGGCAAAACCGGAAGAGCACGGAGACATTTAGTTTAGTTCTCATTTCGATACCAGGGTGTTACGGAAGTCAACGTTGAAGGCAGAAAGCTCTGCTTGCGAGGCATGAAATGTTCCAAGCGTCTGTACTGCAGCACCACATAAAGGGTGTGAACATTACCCTACCTGCTGTCTTGTGGCCACCTCAGTAAAAACCAGCGCAGGAATGTCAGAGATAGCATATGGGAGAGGGTGTTAATGGCTTCCACGAAGCCCAAGGAATTCTCTGGTCCTCTGCCAGCATAGATGGTTATTTCCTCCCTTATCCATTTTGAACTCTCTCCCAGCAAAATGCACTTCCATTTGCAGAAGGCGTAGGGGGCGCAGAAGAGATTACATTTGCTTGGCTCTTATATATCCTTTTAAAAAAAATTATTTGCTCAACACATAACAACCACACCAAAAAAGACAAATGACACCATAATAAGAATATCATCAGTCGCACTTTACATAAAGAATTAATATAAATTTCATAATCCATAAACTGTAATGGTCTCTTCCTTTTAAATCTGACTTCTCATCTACAGTGGTACCTCAGGTTACATACGCTTCAGGTTACAGACTCCGCTAACCCAGAAATAGTGCTTCAGGTTAAGAACTTTGCTTCAGGATGAGAACAGAAATCGTGCTCCGGAGGTGTGGCGGCAGCAGGAGGCCCCATTAGCTAAAGTGGTGCTTCAGGTTAAGAACAGTTTCAGGTTAGGAACGGACCTCCGGAACGAATTAAGTACTTAACCCGAGGTACCACTGTACTCCATAAATCTAACTGCCATTCTTTGCTGCCAATACATGTTATTGCTATCATCTCAAATCACTTCAGAATACAGTGGACTCTCGGGATCAGTGAACGTGATCCATGCGGGAAGCACGTTTGCAACTCGCAGAGTTCTCAACCCGCAGCGCCGCATGTGTGCACATATGGATTGTGATTTGGTGCTTCTGCACATGCGCAAAGCACGATTTAGCGCTTCTGCGCAAGCACCGAAACCTGGAAGTAACCAGTTCCAGTACTTCCGGGTTCGGCGCGGTGCGCAACCCAAAATCACGCAATCCAAAGTGTCTGTAATCCAAGGTATAACTGTTTGTTATATCATATAACTAGTGAACGATATTGCTGGTATTATTCAAATGCCGCTACAGATTTTAAGTCAGCATTATTAATTTTCAAACATATTTTAAATGCTTCCATTTTGAAATAAATTCTTTCCTTGGTTTGTTCGTTAATTTTTCGGATAGGCTGTCTAATTCAGCCTATCCAAGTACGGGGGAGTACAGTGGAGTACGGTGAACTCCAATAAAACACTACTCAGAGTAGGCCCATTGAAATAAATGGTCTTCCGCTATAGTAAATGGCTTGGGGAAGAGGTTGAACCTGTGTTTGGCAGAAAAAGGCAAATTTCGTGCTAGGGATTACGAGGAAGGGAATCGAAAATAAAACTGCTGGCATCATAATGCTGTTGTAGAAATCTATGGCGAGACCGCTTTTCGAATACCCTTTGCGGTTGGCGTCGCCTCACCTCAAAAAGGATATTGCAAAGTTGGGAAATGTTTGGAAAAGGAAAACCAAAATGATCGAGGGGATGGAGCAACTGCTGTATGAAGAACAGCCGCAGCATTTGAGACTTTAAAGAAAAGGCGAGCCAGCTGTGATACAATAGAGGTTTATAAAATTATTCATGGTAGAGAAAGGTTTTCCTCCTTGTCTTGTAACACTAGAAATTCATGGGTGTTGGAAGATTCAGAACAGATAAAAAAAAGTCTTTCTTCACACAGCGCAAAGTTTAAGTATGAAACGTGCTTCTGCAGGGGGTGGAGATTGCAACCAAATCGGATGGCTAAATCAGATTGGATACATTCATGGTAGAAAGGGCTATGAGAAAATTCATGGAGCAGAAAACTGAACAGAAGTGTTAGCACTGTAATCAGGAAAAACTAATGCATCTGAATGCATCCTAAATGGCTACGCGTGCAGAGGAGGGCAACCAAGATGATCCAGGGTCTGGAAACCAAGCCTTATGAGGAACGGTCGAAGGAGCTGGGTGTGTTTATTTTTTTTTTTTAATAATTTTTATTAAGGTTTTCCAAATTAAAACAAATTAAATCCAATTTATAAACTTTTTCCAATAACTAGGACTTCCCCTCCCCACCCTCTCATGTATTCCAAATCTTCCAAATAAACAATTAGGTTCAACAAATTCTTATCCCCAAATTGCAATCATCCTCCATTACCCAGTTTAGCGTAATTCCCATCCCCCTAAGATCGATCTATTCCCTTCCACGAGTTTTCCCCTTTAATACAGATAAAAAACAACAACATAGAATTAAATAATAATTTTACAACCTTTGGATTCCAACTTTCCCTCCCCTTTTTCCCTGTTACGTTCCTCCTAGCCCTCCATCTCTAATATCTTCCTGGAGTTCCCACATTACATTAAACCCACATCCCTCTGCTTCTTTGCCAGTCTTATTAATTGCGAATGTCCAATCATTTAATTACGAATGTCCAATCCTAAAAAAAGTCTATCGAGAAGAGGGTCCATTTCTTCTATCCAGATTTTTATATCCAGGAGTAGAAACTCCAATTTTAATTCCATAAGCTTGTCAAATCTGGATATCCCAAATATCCCCTTTCCCATTTCTGTCCAGTTCTTGTTGTTTCCTTATTCTTGTCGGCCATTCTCCTCCTTTTTGTTTCTCTGTTCTCCCACAGAAATGTTCTTTCTCCAAAAGTTTCTAATATCCCTGCAGAGGCTTGTTGTTCAGGAACAAAACATTACATCATGATCCTTTCATTTTCCAACAGATAGTTCCATTGTTTCCTATAGTGTGTAGACCTCTGTAGACAAAATAATGTTCCATTTCTGCAGTTTCCCAGGAGATTAAAAGTTCTATTCAACTGCACAAGTTTCCTGTCAAAAACACATGCAATATCCCTCAGCTCCTCTAGATGGATTCCCATAACAAAGTTCCCTTCCAAAGCCCATCCACCAGTCCAAATAGCTTGTTTATCCTTATTTGAACAATTTGAAACAATTTATACTCAACTTATATCAAATGTAACCGGCAAAGTCCATAACCAAGTCTCTGTTACATTCTTCCGTTTTGACAGCTCCTTGACGGCTGTCAAAACCTGTCAAAACCTCCGTTACTCTTCTCCAGGCATTTTCACGAATCGCTCCAGGGATTCCGGGGGGGGGGGGGGGTGTTGCTTTTTAATACAAATTCCACTTTTCTCCTCCGGCTCAATCTTATAAATTTCCCTCGCGAAGTTGCTAATTCGGTGAAATAAGGTTACTCTCGATCTTAGTTATCCATTCCTTTGTTTTGGCTCTTCTACAATTTAGGGGGGGGCTGACTTCCTTTTTTCCACCTCCCCCGTTCGCTCCAAATTTTAAAAATTTGTCCCCTTTTTTTAGTCCATATTCCAATTACTCACGGGTTCTTCTTTTAGATCCAAATTTTCAATAGAAGAAGTCAGCGCTCTCCGCCGGATGGCATGCGGCTGCGCTCGGCAGGGATAGCAGAGAACTCAAGCACCACGCTTCTCCCCGGCACCCGATCCGGAGCCTTTAAAAAGGCTCCTTCCCGAGTCGGGAGGGCGCTAACGGTGCCAGCCGAGTCTCCATGTCCACGGCCTCCTCTGGCCGTGGTTTTTAAGGGTCCCCGCATCGCCGGTGCGGTAGGACCCAGCCCCTGCCGAGCAGACTCCCTCCGGAGCTCGGAGGAAGTCCGCCATTCGGCGATGGCGCCAACCCGGAAGTCCTGGAGCTGGGTGTGTTTAGCCTGGAGAAGAGGAGACTGAGAGGAGATACGAGAGCCATCTTCAAATATCTCAAGGGCTGTTACATGGAAGATGGAGCAAGCTTGTTTTCTCCTGCTCTGGAGGGTAGGATTCGAACCAATGGCTTCGAGTTACAAGAAAAGAGATTCCAACTCAACGTCAGGAAGAACTGACAGCGGGAGCTTTTTGACAGATTCCCTCAGGAGGTGATGGACTCTCCTTCCTCAGAGGTTTTTAAGCAGAAGCTGGATGGCCATCTGTCATGGATACTTTAGCTGAGATTCCTGCATTGCAGAGGGTTGGACTAGATGATCCTTGGGTAGGGTTGGCATATTTCGAGCAGTGAAAATCCAGACAGAAAAGTGGTTGCCATGAATGATCCAGCTCCCAGGGAAGGTTTACAGCCAGCTCCCAGGGAAGGGTTGCTGCCAACTGAAGAAAGCAGCCAGGGACAAAGAGGGTTAATTGCCATTCAGGATGAGCACCGGCTAGTGCCAATTTCCCCACCCCTTGGAATGTCAGCCGATAAGGGAATGGCTGAGAGCAAACTAGAACACAGTCAAAGCTCATCGGAAGCACAAACAGGCGGGAAAGAGTTAAGAATGGTCAGTAATATCCAAGGCAACACGATGACCACATACAACGATACAATATCAATATACACTCTGAAACTCTTTGAAGACTATGCAAGTCTCTGAAAGAAGCAATGGATCAGATTTTTATCTGGTGAAAACAGGCTGTAAAGCTTTGCTTATGGCGTCCAACACTGCCAAAGTAGTTCGCAAACAGACGTCGTGAACAGTGATTCCGGATATACCCACTGTTTCGTGGAATTCTTCTTCAGCACAGCAGAAGGATACAGAAATGCTTCACAAACCCATCTATATGGTGAACGGAAAAGCGAAACAACAATTGCTATGGAGCAGAGGTCATAAAGTTATGTAGTCACTGCTGACTTTCATATTATATAAAGTGTGTATATTGAGATCGTATCATTGTATTTGGTCATCGTGTTGCCTTGGATATTACTGACTATTGTTTGCAACATAGGGGTTAAATTGTTTGGTTACAGGAAAGAGTTACAGGAAAGAATTGGTTACAGGAAAGAATTTGGAGCAAATGATTCAGCAGAGGAAACACAGCCCAGAATAACTAAGGAGATAGTACAAGAATACTTGGCTAGTTTAGATGTATTCAAGTCTCCAGGGCCAGATGAACTGCATCCAAGAGTATTAAAAGAACTGGCAGATGTGATCTCAGAACCACTGGCAGTCATCTTTGAGAATTCCTGGAGAACAGGTGAAGTCCCGGCAGACTGGAGGAGGGCAAATGTTGTCCCTATTTTCAAAAAGGGGAAAAGAGAGGACCCAAATAATTACCGCCCAGTCAGTCTGACATCAATACCAGGGAAGATTCTGGAGCAGATCATTAAGCAAACAGTCTGTGAGCACCTAGAAAGGAATGCTGTGATCACCAATAGTCAGCATGGATTTCTGAAAAATAAGTCATGTCAGACTAACCTGATCTCGTTTTTTGACAGAATTACAACCCTGGTAGATGAAGGGAACGCAGTGGATGTAGCCTACCTTGATCTCAGCAAGGCATTTGACAAGGTGCCCCATGATATTCTTGTAAAGAAGCTGGTAAAATGCGGACTTGACTATGCTACCACTCAGTGGATTTGTAACTGGCTGACTGACCGAACCCAAAGGGTGCTCATCAATGGTTCCTCTTCATCCTGGAGAAGAGTGACTAGTGGGGTGCCACAGGGTTCTGTCTTGGGCCCGGTCTTATTCAACATCTTTATCAACAACTTGGATGATGGACTCAAGGGCATCCTGATCAAATTTGCAGATGACACCAAACTGGGAGGGGTGGCTAACACCCCAGAGGACAGGATCACACTTCAAAACGACCTTGGCAGATTAGAGAACTGGGCCAAAACAAACAAGATGAATTTTAACAGGGAGAAATGTAAAGTATTGCACTTGGGCAAAAAAAATGAGAGGCACAAATACAAGATGGGTGACACCTGGCTTGAGAGCAGTACATGTGAAAAGGATCTAGGAGTCTTGGTTGACCACAAACTTGACATGAGCCAACAGTGTGACGCGGCAGCTAAAAAAGCCAATGCAATTCTGGGCTGCATCAATAGGAGTATTGCATCTAGATCAAGGGAAGTAATAGTGCCACTGTATTCTGCTCTGGTCAGACCTCACCTGGAGTTCTGTGTCCAGTTCTGGGCACCACAGTTCAAGGAGGACACTGACAAACTGGAACGTGTCCAGAGGAGGGCAACCAAAATGGTCAAAGGCCTGGAAATGATGCCTTATGAGGAACAGCTAAGGGAGCTGGGCATGTTTCGCCTGGAGAAGAGGAGGTTAAGCGGTGATATGATAGCCATGTTCAAATATATAAAAGGATGTCACATAGAGGAGGGAGAAAGGTTGTTTTCTGCTGCTCCAGAGAAGTGGACACGGAGCAATGGATCCAAACTACAAGAAAGAAGATTCCACCTAAACATTAGGAAGAACTTCCTGACAGTAAGAGCTGTTTGACAGTGGAATTTGCTGCCAAGGAGTGTGGTGGAGTCTCCTTCTTTGGAGGTCTTTAAGCAGAGGCTTGACAACCATATGTCAGGAGTGCTCTGATGGTGTTTCCTGCTTGGCAGGGGGTTGGACTCGATGGCCCTTGTGGTCTCTTCCAACTCTGTGATTCTATGATTCTATGATTCTAAGAGTTAAGAGACAGCCTCTCAGAGAATGGGGAATCTGAGATCTTGACGAATGGGAGGGCTGCAAGACAGGAAGCAAAACAAGACGTATGAAGCAAAAGTTCCGTTGCTTCTTGTCTCACCAGAAGCAGTCTTCAGATGGGTCATCTTAACTGATAGTGGAGAAGGCTGTGTAAAGCCTCCCAGAGCTATCTGTTTATTTTCACAATAAATCATCCTTTTAAATTAACTACGCTCACTGTGTTATCAAGCCAGGGACTGGACTCTGGACAGCGGTTGAGCTTTTTTAAAAAGTTTTGCTCAAAGTTTCTGGGGTGTTTTTTTTTTTTTTTTTGGTAAATTCGCAATTTTATGGAAAATCGGCAAAGGCGACACTGACAACATGGGTTGCCATACATGGGATGCCGGATTTCCCCGGACGTTTTCCTGATTTCTGCCTGGACGCTGCTGCTGACTACGGTATTCTGTATATGTCCAGGAAATTCCAGCAACCCTACCCCTTCCAACTCTTCTATGATTCGTATGGAAGTGCACCCAGCTGCGTCACCTGCTTCAAGCTGAAGCAGAAATTACCGTATTTTTCACTCTATAAGACGCACCAGACCACAAGACGCACCTAGATTTTGGAGGAGGAAAACAAGAAAAAAATATATTCTGAATCTCAGAAGCCAGAACAGCAAGAGGGATCGCTGCGCAGTGAAAGCAGCAATCCCTCTTGCTGTTCTGGCTTCTGGGATAGCTGTGCAGCCTGCATTCGCTCCATAAGAAAAACACATTTCCCCTTACTTTTTAGGAGGGGAAAAGTGAATCTTATAGAGCAAAAAATATGTTACATGGTTAATAGGCATGAAAGCAAAGATTCCACTATTGCATGTGCTAAGCGAAGAGACAGGGCGTATCACAAACATTTTGGTAGGATTTCCATCCCATTCCTTTCAGCATCTGGCTAACTGATGGCTTCTAACATCACTTGAAGCCATTTTTATTTATTTTTTGTTAAGGAGCAGGAGAGGAAATCTCTCCTAAAGTGGGATTGAGCTGCTCACCGCACTGCCTGGGAAAGAGATTGGCGAGAGTTATTGCAATCCCCGAAGCCTTTAGCCGTACAGTGCAGGTGCAGTATTAAAAGGGGGGGGGTAGGTGGGGGGTCGAGAAAGGCTTCAGGGCTCCGGTGCTGGTATAAATCAGAGGTTGTTTCACGCACGGAAAGATTATAACAGAACTGGAAAAGGTACAGGGAAAGAGCAAGAGATTACTGCGATCATGTTGCACGTTCTGTGGGAGAGGACGAGATGATGATGATGATGGGTTTTGCAAGAGGAGGCGAAATTGGAGGCAGCAGGTTCTGCAGCCTGCAAAGGGGAGAATCAAAGGGAATTCCTACACAAAGAGAAACAGACCAAGCTGTCCCTTTCGATTTCTTTCCGTTTTGCAGCTTTCCAAACTTGAATTCATTTTGCCACATTTCCACCACATCAGTTTGCGATTTTTTAATGAAAAAACATATGTTCTCCTAAAAAAAACAAATCACATGCATTTCCTCTGCATTTCACATAATATATATGTGCAAATGATGTGCATTTCACAAAGGATACATTTTTGTTTTTGTTGCAATTTCCCCTAATCCAATTCATTCTTATGTGTTATTGTCACTAATGCGTCCGTACAAGGTGTGGCTGGAAAGTTCGGTGAATGGCCACAGAAATCGGACAGCGAGAAATATTCAAACATGCAGGCCTTCAAAGTAGGCCCCCTCTGATACAATGCACCGTTGACAACATTCGTAGAACTGTTGGAAACTTCTGGAGAAGTCCTTTCTCGTACTGCTTTTCGTTCCCTCGTCACAGCAACTTGGATGTATGAAATGTTGGGAAATCTGTGCCCTTTCAGTGCAGATTTCAGTTTTGGAAAAAGAAAGAAATCTGGTGGGGCAGGATGGGGAGAATATGGAGTGTGGGACAACTCAGTAACCTCATTTTTACATAAGATATCAATGACTCCCCTTCTTCTCTTTCTATAGTTCATTTTACATATCATAAATCCCTGCATAATTTACAGAAACTATACCATTAAGTATCCCATTATTACATCTGTCAAAACTTATTTACACTGTTGGATTTATCTTAATGCTGCCAGCGTTTTCAGCTGTATACAGTTATTTCCCATATATTCAATAAATGTTTTCCAATCTTCTCTAAACATATGTTTTTCTGGTTCTCTTATTCTGTATGATAAGTCTGCAAGCTACGCATATTCTGTCAATTTAAGTTGCCATTCTTCTTTGGGGCAAGTAATGTTCTTGCTGCTGTAGAAGCACACATAAAAAAAATTCTATACAATTTTGGTAGTTCTGTCCCTATAATTCCCAAAATAAAATCTTCTGGGGTTTTTTAAATTAAAGTTATTTTGAACAGCCTTTTCAATTCATTGCATATCATTTCCCAGTAGTCTTTAACCCTACTACAAGACCACTATATGTGCATCTAATCTTGCCCCGTTCTAAAATTTATGTATTGGTGTGTGTTTTTCTTTTCGTAAATCTACCAAAGAGCAGAGGTGAAGAGTTTGTGTGCTGTGTCCCTTCTTCTGATAAGAAATGTTCTGGGAGGGTGGGAGACCAAATTGGGGGGTTGAGGAAGGTCAGTTGGTGGGGAGTGAGGAATATCCCTGTTTTCATCTGAGGAATGTTGGAAGGTATGCACTGGAAGTAGAACATTTTCAATCCCGGCTAGTAGCTATTCATCAACTTGTCCTCCATGAATTTGTCTAATCCTCTTTTCAAGTCTTCCACGTTGGTGGTCATCACTAAATCTTGTGGGAGCGAATGCCATCGTTTAACTATGCGCTGTGTGGAAAAGCACTTTCTTTCTTCTGCCCTAAATCTTCCGGCGTTGTTCACCTTCACTGGATGCCCCAAATTCTTCTATTAAGGGAACATTTCTCTCTCCACTTTTCCCACAGCACACATAATCCATCCTCACTCAAAATCGTGATATTTCATTTCTGATTGACACCTGCGCTTTGCATAGATAGGTAAAGGGACCCCTGACCATTAGGTCCAATCGTGGCCAACTCTGGGGTTGCGGCGCTCATCTTGCTTTATTGGCCGAAGGAGCCGGCGTACAGCTTCCAGATCATGTGGCCAGCATGACTAAGCCGCTCTGGCGAACCAGAGCAGCGCACGGAAACGCCGTTTACCTTCCCACCGGAGCGGTACCTATTTATCTACTTGCATTAGCATGCTTTCAAACTGCTAGGTTGGCAGGAGCTGGGACTGAGCAATGGAAGCTCACCCTGTAATGGGGATTTGAACCACCGACCTTCTGATCAGCAAGTCCTAGGATCTGTGGTTTAACCCACAGCGCCACCTGCATCCCATTTCCATAGATAGTTGTTTAGTCGTTTAGTCGTGTCTGACTCTTCGTGACCCCATGGACCAGAGCATGCCAGGCACTCCTGTCTTCCACTGCCTCCCGCAGTTTGGTCAAACTCATGCTGGTAGCTTTGAGAACACTGTCCAACCATCTCGCCCTCTGTCATCCCCTTCTCCTTGTGCCCTCCATCTTTCCCAACATCAGGGTCTTTTCCAGGGAGTCTTCTCTTCTCATGAGGTGGCCAAAGTCTTGGAGCCTCAGCTTCAGGATCTGTCCTTCCAGTGAGCACTCAGGGCTGATTTCCTTCAGAATGGATCGGTTTGGTCTTCTTGCAGTCCATGGGACTCTCAAGAGTCTCCTCCAGCACCATAATTCAAAAGCATCAATTCTTTGGTGATCAGCCTTCTTTATGGTCCAGCTCTCACTTCCATATATCACTACTGGGAAAGTACCTAGATACCTAACTGCTAATGTGTGATCTATCTCTGGGCTGTGATTATACCGTCAATGCAAGAATCTTTGATCGGTGCTCAGAATGCGGGAAGGTCACAAGCGAGACTTTGCTTTTGCCAGCACTGAGTCCTTGCGTACTTTAAAAAAAATTGACACGAACTGCCAGAAACCCAGGCCTGTTGTGTGTCGACGATATGCCCTCGCTGCATATATTTCAATGCCCTCTGCTATCTTCTCTGTGCGCGAAGTGAAGCTCAAACCGGCCTTTATTTGGAGCCTCTCCACACCTCCCTCTTGCAACCATTTGCCAATTCCTGCCTGTAAGAACCCGTGTAAACAACATCACATAAATATAGAAAGAAATCAGAGGGTATTTTTAGCTGCCCTGAGCTCCGCTCTTGAGAGGCAGAACAATAAACATTCCTGTTTGGATCTGGAAAGGCAAGGCAGCGGGAATGACACTAACCTGATATGTAAGTAACCACTGCAAAGCGGCCAAGAGATCTTTACTGTTGGTAGGGATGGGGGAGGAACTCAATTCAGTTCACGTTTAAAGGTGAACCTGCATGATTTACGCTGCCGGGAAGAATGCTCAGACTGAAACACAACCATCCTTCGAAGTTTGCGCTTCCCTGAATTTTGCGATGCAACTATCCGGCCAAGAAATCAAAGAATTATAGAGTTGGAAGGGATGACAAGACTCATCTAGTCCAAACCCCTGCAATGCAGGGATCATTCGCCCAATGAGGAGCTGGACCCTGAGACAAGGAGTCTTCTTCTCTACTGACTGAGCTACCCCCCAAAGATGCATATGCGGAGGTATAGCGTGCATAAAACTGCATATGATTCTTAAAAAATCATCCAAGATGGAAATTGCTCTGCTGTGATATGACCAGAGCCGTCTTTCCCATTGGGTTTACTGGTGCATTGTGCCAGGGCGCCAGGCTCTCAGGGGCGCCCCAGCGAGTGGGGGAGCTGCGCAGCTTTGCTGGCGGCCTCCCCTTTCCCTTCTGCATGCCCAACAGCTGCACCCCATCAACCATATGGCTGGCGGGTGTGCAGCTTGCCTCCCAAGCCTCTGCAGGAGGAGAGCGATCCACTGCAGAGGCTTGGGAAAAGGTCAACAACTCTGGGAAATGTGGGGTGGGACGCCGGAGGGATCATTGCACCATGGCGCTGAATATGCTTAAGACGGCCCTGGATATGACATGTAAGGTAAAGGTAAAGGGACCCCTGACCATTAGGTCCAGTCGTGACCGACTCTGGGGTTGTGGCACTCATCTCGCTTTATTGGCCGAGGGAGCCGGCGTACAGCTTCTGGGTCATGTGGCCAGCATGACTAAGCCACTTCTGGCGAACCAGAGCAGCGCACGGAAACGCCGTTTACCTTCCCGCCGGAGCAGTACCTATTTATCTACTTGCACTTTGATGTGTACAAATGTGTATATTGGGAGAAAGTCATACTGCTTCTCATGAGGACACAAAGGAATGCAGCCACTGGGCTGAAAAATACTCCTCCCAAAATATAGTGTGTCCTTCCTTGGTACCAATACATTTAACATGATGCTGTGGTCTAAACTACTGAGCCTCTTGGGCTTGCCAGTCAGAAGGTTGGTGGATCGAATTCCCGCAATGGGGTGAGCTCCCATTGCTCTGTCCCAGCTCCTGCCAACCTAGCTGCTTGAAAGCATGCAAGTACAAGTAGATAAATAGGTACCGCTCCGTCGGGAAGGTAAACGGCGTTTTTGTGCGCTCTGGTTTCCATCACGGCCAGAAGCAATTTAGTCCTGCTGGCCACATGACCCGGAAAGCTGTCTGTGGACAAATGCCAGCTCCCTTGGCCTGGAAGCGAGATGAATGCCACAACCCCATAGTTGCCTTTGACTGGACTTAGCCATCCAGGGGTCCTTTACCTTTACCTTTACTAACCAATACAGATAAGGGCTGTTGAGCTGCATCCACCATTGTGAGGTCTAAGGAGGTTATGGTGATGCCTCCTCAGCTGTTGCCATTGGCTGTGGACTGCCTGTGATGTCACAAAAGCACATGGCAGCTGTGCTGAATTAAAGGCGGTCCAGTCCCTCTTCCCTGGCAGAACACAGGGGCCAACGGCTGTGATTGTCAGCACTGGGTGGTCTCCTTCCATGTGGAGGTGAACTGGCCAGTGGAAGGAGGTGAGCAACAAGGAAGACCAGACAGCTACATTTGTGTGTATGTGTGTAATAATAATAATAATAATAATAATAATAATAATAATAATAATTTATTATTTATACCCCACACATCTGGCTGGGCTTCCCCAGCCACTCTGGGTGGCTTCCAACAAAATATTAAAATACCATAATGCATCGAACATTAAAAGCTTCCCTAAACAGGGCTGCCTTCAGATGTGTTCTAAAAGTCTGGTGGTTGTTCTTCTCTTTGACATCTGGTGAGAGGGCGTTCCACAGGGCGGGCGCCACTACCGAGAAGGCCCTCTGCCTGGTTCCCTGTAACTTGGCTTCTCGCAGCGAGGAAACCACCAGAAGGCCCTCAGCGCTGGACCTCAGTGTCTGGGTAGAATGATGGGGGTGGAGACGCTCCTTCAGATATACTGGACTGAGGCCATTTAGGGCTTTCAAGGTCAGCACCAACACTTTGAATTATGCTCAGAAACATACTGGGAGCCAATGTAGGTCTTTCAAGACCGGTGTTATGTGGTCTCGACTGCCGCCCTCAGTCACCAGTCTAGCTGCCGCATTCTGGATTAGTTGTAGTTTCCGGGTCACCTTCCAAGCTAGCCCCACGTAGAGCACATTGCATATCTCCCAAGCGGGAGATAACTAGAGCATGCACCACACTGGCGAGACACTCTGCAGGCAGGGAGGGTCTCATCCTGTGTACCAGATGGAGCTGGTAGACACCTGCCCTGGACACAGAGTTAACCTGTGCCTCCATGGACAGCTGTGAGTCCAACATGACTCCCAGGCTGCGCACCTGGTCCTTCTGGGGCACAGTTACCCTTGTATGTACAGTTTATTAAAGGAAGTGGCATTGAGTCACCATTCTCCTAGAAGTAAACAGACCATGTTCTTAATGCTGTTTAGGGGAGGGCAAAGAAAACTAAAAAAACTGGTATCGGGAGAGTTCCCCCTTTAGGTATATGCATCCCAAGCCATTTAACAAGCTGGAGGGGGGGGGGAGGAAAGCTGCTGCATATCAACATAAGCAAATTGTGCTTCCTTTTTCTGGTTATTTGGCTATAACTTTTGATAGAATACAGATAATTGAACAAACTTTGTTGCATTACAGTCTTCATTAAATTATCTTTCCCCTGATATATAGTTTTATGGCATTACTCCGAAAAAAGTGGTGTTATGAGCCATCAAACCTCAGAAATACAAAATGTTTCCACAATTTTCGCCACTGGCGTAGGCCTCTGGTTGTCATTCAGAGTAGCAAATATTAAGCTAAACAGATCGGCGTTCTGGCTCAGCATTACGAAGTCAGCTCCCTGCGTTCTTGCACTGTTTTCTTTAATAATCCTGAGCTGTCCCGAAGATGACAAGGCAGGCGATTTCAAAACCTGCAGACCTCTTCACGCTCATAATGGTGGCTGTGCTCGTAAAAGCCCCAACTCCCTCTCTCATTACTCCAGGTGAGAGTGATGCTATCGGGACCCCCGTAATCTGTGTCTCTTGTTTTAATGCTATAATTACTTGAGTGTTTACAGATCATGGAGCCTAACCTGCGAGGGACTCCTTGCCAAGACTGCAGGCTACAGGGCGGGTGTAGGGAGGAGGAGGGCTGCAGCTCATTGAGAAAGCATCTGCCTTGAGGTCTTGGGTTCAAGCCCCAGCAGTTCCTGATGTGGTTGTGGAAGAGATTTGCCTGAGCCTCTGGCCAGTGCTAGTTGATGGACTGACAGTTTGACTCTGTACAGCAGCTTATCTTCCAAAGGGGAGGGAGATCTGTGTGCTAGGGAGAAAAGGTTAAAGAGAAACCTTCCAGCAGCTGTTAACAACACCAGTGCTTTGGAGACTTTAACCATAACACAAGGACCTAGGAAGACCCTGCAATGGCCCACCTCAGACCCTCCGAGTGTCCCTATTTTCCAGCAACAGTCCTGGATTTACAGAAGCCGTCCTAGTTTTTTCATTTGATCCAAGAATGTCCCGCTTTTCCTTACGACATCCCTATTTTCATCGAAGAAATGTTGGAGGGTATGTGTCACCGTCCGGTCTACGGGCGATCGAAGTCCTGGTTGAGGACGTCGGGACCGGGGGCAAGATGGCAGGGTGGGAGCAGGAACGAGAGTCCAGAAGCCAGGGGTCCGAGGGTCAGGAAGCAGGGAATCACAAAGTCAAGGGTCCGAGGGTCAAGAAGGAAGGAGTCAAGGTCCAAGGATCAGGAAGCAAGGAGCCAAACGCAGCAAGGCAGGAAGCATGTTGCTGTGGCAAAGAGCCAAAGGGAAATGCTGACCTTATATCCCTTCCAGCTCTTGCCATCAGGTGCAGCGAGTTACCAAGCAGCCTCACCTGTGTGGCTGCACCTTGCCTCTCCAGAACATACTTAGGAAGGCCCCAGTCCTGCGAAGCCCTACTGGTCACAGGGCCTGACTCCTGCATGCACTCCTGACAGTATGACATTATGGTGACCCCTGAGCCAAGGAGATATGTAATTATACAAGCTTTAGAAGACATCTGAAGGCAACCCTGTCTAGGAAAGCGTTTTGTTTTGTTTTATTATGTTGATGTTGGAAGCCTCCCAGAGTGGCTGGGGCAACTTAGTCTGATGGTGGGATATTATTATTATTATTATTAGGCTAATGACCAATCTACTCCAGCATTCTGTTCTCGTGGGGATCACCCAGATGCTTGTGAAAAACTCCCAAACAGGATACGAGCACAAGAGTAACACTCTTCCCTCCAGGTGGTTTTTCGCAACTGGTATTCAGAAGCACTGATGCCTCCAACTTTGGAGGGCAGAACAGGTGTAAAAGGTAAAGGTAAAGGACCCCTGGACGGTGAAGTCCAGTCAAAGGTGACTATGGGGTTGCGGCGCTCATCTTGCTTTCAGGCTGAGGGAGCTGGCATTTGTCCACAGACAGGACTAAGCCACTTCTGGCGCAACGGGACACCATGACAGTGTGGGATATAAGGTGCCGTCAAGTGCAGCATACCGACAGAGGACTAATGGCCTCCATGTTCTAACCAGTTGCTGTGACAACCCGTTTGTCGGTTGCTGGTAGTTTTGAAAGATAAAACTACCAATTGCTTTATTGGCCAAATTAACTATACCAGTTGCAGTCGCCTCAGGACCAACGTCCCTCTGGTATAGTTAATTTGCTTGTTATGTAACCTAAGCCTGCCTTCAGGTACGGTTCTGTAAACCTGAATGAATCTGAGAGGAAAATAGTTTTATATTAACATGAATCAGATTTGTGTGTGTACTCTCTAAGAGGGGTTCAAAGGGATTTTTAACCAGGAAGGCATCTTTGCTAGTAGAACAAGCTGATCGCTGCATAAACTTATAAAGGGGATTGTTGTTTTTGTTTTATTTCATCGTTTTTTTGATACGAACAACAACTGCAAAAGACACATATAGCAAAAACAATAATAACACAATTTGACAGTTCGGATTTGTATACACTGATATACCTATGACTAGACCTTTTTTAACAATATTTCCCCACCTCTCTCTCCTCCCCCTACTTCCCACCACTATCCGCCTTATCGCTTAAATATTCGTTCCAGATTTCTTCATATTTATCCATTCGTATTTTGCACCGACATGCAATTCATTCGTATGTAGCTAGTCTGTCCATATTATCTTTTTTTAAAAAAAATAAATAAATTATTAACCGGCCAATCAAATCAAATCAAATCACATCACATAAATTCCGAATTACAAAGCCGAATTTTAAATTTTGTTGAGGGGACCCATATTTCAAGATCCGAAGGGGGATTCTGATCATCTTCTTGCTACCGCGTTAATGTCCAAATCAGTCCAAACAAAGTTCATAATTCTATCCAGTCTTATCTTGCTGTTTCCACATCACCTCTTGTTCATATATTTTCTCTTTTTTCTTTATGATCTCTTCTGATAGTCTCCTTAAGCCGATAAACACCAATAATAATCCTGTGTGAATTTTTCCGTTCTTCCAATCCTCAAATCGAGATAGTTTCCATATATCATCGCCTTCATAGATAACAGCGCCCTTTCCATCATCAATTACAGAACTGTCATTCTTAAGTCCCACTGAGGAGTTTCACCCACAATATAAAAACAGCTCTATTTCTCTATTTCTCCTCTCAGACTTAAGTCCTCCGACAGAACTTCCCAATATGGCGACGGCACTTTTAACTGCGTCATTCCAAAGCCCTTATACATTCCACGCTCTTCTCAAAACATGCTTTGGTTTGAAAGTTTATCTCCACACAGCCTTAAATCCACAGCTTAAGTCCTTAAAACTAGTCTGTCCATATTATCAATCCATATTATCAATCCATATTGAATGGAATCTCAATGGAAACAAGCTGATCACTGCATAAACTTATAAAGGGGATTTTTTACCTCTGCTAAAGTAAACCATCCCACAGACAGAAGCCAGAGTGCTGGTGCAACAGGAAACCACGACGGAAACCAGAGCGCACAGAAACGCCGTTTACCTTCCCACCACAGCGGTACCTATTTATCTACTTGCACTAGTGTGCTTTCGAACTGCTAGGTTGGCAGGACCTGGGACAGAGCAATGGGAGCTCACCCCGTCACGGGGATTCAAACTGCCGGCCTTCTGATCAGCAAGCTCAAGAGGCTCAGAGGTTTAGAGCACCCAAGTTGTTGGCCATCATGATGTCTTGCAGGAGCAAATTCCATCATACCATACCCACCAGCATTTCTCTGGTAAAAATAGGAATGTCCTATTCCATCATCATCATCATTATCATCATCACCATGGTCATTTTACTATTTATACCCCACCCATGTGACTGGGTTTCCCTAGTCACTCTGGGTGGCATCCAACAAATATAAAAACATAACAAAACATTTGTAATTCTTTTAAAAACATCTTCCCTAAATGAAGCTGTCATAGGCGACTATGGGGTTGTGGTGCTCATCTCGCTTTCAGGCTGAGGGAGCTGGCGTTTGTCCACAGACAGCTTTCCGGGTCATGTGGCCGGCATGACTAAACCGCTTCTGGTGCAACAGGACACCATGACAGAAACCAGAGCGCACGGAAATGCCGTTTAGCTTCCCACCACAGCGGTACCTATTTATCTACTTGCACTGGTGTGCTTTCAAACTGCTAGGTTGGCAGGAGCTGGGACAGAGCAATGGGAGCTCACTCTGTCGTGGGGATTCGAACCGCCGACCTTCTGATCTGCAAGCTGAACTGGTGGTATTCAGAAGCATTGATGCCTCCAACTATGGAGGGCAGACCTTAGCCATTATAGCTAGATGGGTGTTTGTTCTGATCCAAAATGACTCTCCTTCTGTCCTCACATTCTTTCCATCTGGTAGGCAGCAGGTTGGGGAAATCCGTGCTAAGCAAAGCAATCAGGACCAGCCATTTCTACAGAATCTCTTCATTTCTAAGTCCAGCCCTTTTAATTAAATAGCAAGCACGTTCCACCTGGCTGTCTCACCAGATCTGCCAGCAGTTCTTAGCCAGATTGTCGAGTCTCTGATCCGGGGCCAAACAGATAAGGCATTTCTATGCCTCAGCACAGATGGAATAGTTTCGGGTTGTTCTCAGCCGGCAAGTTGGAACGCACACAAGGTTTCCTTTAAGGGCTCCTAAGCGGCTGGATTCTCTGCAACAAACAAATTTCTTCTTCTTTTCCCTTCGCTTTCGTAAGGTGTTCTTCCTTTCCTGCGTTTGTAATGGGATCCAGCCTTGTTTGACGGCCGCAGCCAACTCCGATGGAGAGGTGCTGCGTCAGGGCAGGGAATGGAGTCGAGGGCCAAATCATAAAAATGCTGCTATTGTATTTAAAGCCACTAATAAAATAAGCACCAGTGATTTATCTACGAGCGACTATTAGGGGACGTTTACAGTTAGGTGAGATCATTTTCTAAAGAAAATAAAAATCCGTGTTTTTCACCCACAACATACACCCACCTACCCCAATTCTATTTGTTAAACAAAAAGGATATTGAACACTTTGGATAAAGAAGTATAGCAACAACAACAACAATAACAACAACAAACAAACAAACAAACAAACAAACAAACAATAATAATAGCTTATTTCTACCCTGCCCACTCTGGGCAGCTTCCAACAAATGATTCAAAATACATTAAAACATCAGTCATTAAAAACAGAAGAATTCGTCTCCCTTACTAATGCTGTATCTGCTCTGAGCTCTGAAAGACTTGTGTTGCTTTACAGAATTCTAAATTCTGCACCCATGTTCTGCTAGCGGATGCTAAATTCTGCAGCATTGTGAAATTGCAAAAAATATTTTGTTTTTACTAGCATGCCATTTTAGGGGGGGGTGAAACTTAATTTTTCAAATTTCTTCATTGAGAGGTCTTAAAAATATGTTTTGGGGCGTGAGGAATTCAAATCTGCTATTATTTTTTGTAAATGGTCAATGTTTAGTTTGGTAAGTCTGTGTCTGAAATGATAGGAGAATTGAAACACAGCTGTGCTTCAAAATTTGCACTTCTCTGAATTTTGCAATGCAGTTTTCCAGCCAAGTAATGTGGACAGAAAAGTCTATCCTGCAGTGAAGTGTGAGTATAAAATTGCAAATATTTGTGAAAACAAGATTTTAAAATGCATTGTTAAGGAAGATTGCTTGCAGAGTAATACAAACGTCTGTATACAATTTGCACTAAAATGCTGGTGACTTTTCGTAAGGCCTCTTTTTCATATTTAACAATAAAATAAAATTGAAAACTAATGTGGATGTGTGCAGAACTGAATTTAGGATTGGAAAGATGAGAAACTGAGAGAAGCCAAAATTGACAGATATGCCCAGCCTTCCTTCCACGATTGTGTTTGGCACAGTGATTACTTTAAAAAGTGAAAGAAATCCGCTGTTGGATTTTAGAAATTTGTATTGGGTCATTAATGTTGGATGGGGGAAAAGAAATGTGGGTGTCAATATTGGTGGGTTTTTCAAGTCCCCGAACTTTCTAATCTGGACTGACGGGCTGTGGCATCAAGGGGAGTAAAACTGGTTTATGGGTCAGGGTAGGTAGGAGCGAAAATGGAAAAATAGCAAGTCTCGAATGTTAAAAAATATGGCTTTGTACAGGCTGTAAATGAGGTAGACAAAATACTCCCTGTCTGAAGGAAAGATCTATGCCTTTGCCAAAATATTCTGTCCTTTAATCGCAGGGTGGATAAATGGCTTTTAACAATTTGGTAAAGGTTTTGAATGTCTAGAAGGGAGAATTACCCTGAACAGAACCGAATTTTATAGGGGACGTGAAAGCGGGTTTGCTTTTCAATAGTTTTTCCAGGGGAGCTCTGCTGCAGACTTCACAGGAGTCACCGAAGGTGGAATAACTTGGAAATCATGGAAACAGCCTTGCAGATCCCTAAATCAGACACTGTTAAGAAAAAAGAAACGTACAGAGGGAGATCCTGTTACCTGAAATGTGTACGGGACTGCAGTACTCAGCTCATTAAAAGAATGAACAGCCCCAAGTTTAATGGAAAACACTATTCTACTGTGTGAAGCTGGAATATACCTTGCCCGCCGTCGCTCCCCACAAACCCCATGCCATTTTTTTCCATTTTCTTTCCAAAGTGTGTTAAGATCCCTTGCAAAGGACCCTGGGGCAGCTTCATGGACCGCCAAGTGGAGTACAGAAGAAGTTTTAAACCAGGGCTGAAGCTCATCTGAAAGTCCTTCTCTCCAAAATCCAGTCCTACGTCAGTAGCAGAGATGAGGGAACCTGTAGCCCTCCTAATATTGCTAGACTACAACTCCCATCATCATCATCATCATTTATTCAACTTATACACCGCCCTATACCCAAAGGCTGATCGCCGAAGAATTGATGCTTTTGAATTATGGTGCTGGAGGAGACTCTTGAAAGTCCCATGGACTGCAAGAAGATCAAACCTCTCCATTCTGAAGGAAATCAGCCCTGAGTGCTCACTGGAAGGACAGATCCTGAAGCTGAGGCTCCAAGACTTTGGCCACCTCATGAGAAGAGAAGAGAAGACTCCCTGGAAAAGACCCTGATGCTGGGAAAGATGGAGGGCACAAGGAGAAGGGGACAAGAGAGGATGAGATGGTTGGACAGTGTTCTCGAAGCTACCAGCATGAGTTTGACCAAACTGCGGGAGGCAGTGGAAGACAGAAGTGCCTGGCGTGCTCTGGTCCATGGGGTCACGAAGAGTCGGACATGACTAAACGACTAAACAACAACAACATACCCGAAGGTCTCAGGGTGGTTCACAACAAGACCCCAACATATAAAATCAAACCAAAAGCAGTAACCCAATAACCCACCCCCCAAAAAGCCACATTCTAAAAGGGTGTTGGATGTCAATAGGATCAACCAAAAGGTAAAGGTAAAGGGACCCCTGACCATTAGGTCCAGTTGTGGCTGACTCTGGGGTTGTGGCACTCATCTCGCTTTATTGGCCGAGGGAGCTGGCATACAGTTTCCGGGTCATGTGGCCATCACGACTATGCCACTTCTGGCAAACCAAAGCAGCGCACGGAAACGCCATTTACCTTCCCGCTGGAGTGGTACCTATTTATCTACTTGCACTTTGATGTGCTTTTGAACTGCTAGGTTGGCAGAAGCAGGGACTGAGCAACGGGAGCTCACCCCGTCATGGGGATTCAAACCGCCCCCCTTCTGATCGGCAAGCCCAAGAGGCTCTGTGGTTTAACCCACAGCACCACCCGCATCCCTTAGATCAACCAATTTGTTGTTGTTTAGTCGTTTAGTCGTATCCGACTCTTCGTGACCCCATGGACCAGAGCACGCCAGGCACTCCTGTCTTTCACTGCCTCCCGCAGTTTGGTCAAACTCATGCTGGCAGAAGAAGAAGAGTTTGGATTTGATATCCCGCTTTATCACTACCCGAAGGAGTCTCAAAGTGGCTAACATTCTCCTTTCCATTCCTCCCCCACAACAAACACTCTGTGAGGTGAGTGGGGCTGAGAGACGTCAGAGAAGTGTGACTGGCCCAAGATCACCCAGCAGCTGCATGTAGAGGAGCGGGGAATCGAACCCGGTTCCCCAGATTACGAGTCTACGACTCTTAACCACTACACCACACCATCTCGTCCTCTGTTGTCCCCTTCTCCTTGTGCCCTCCATCTTTCCCAACATCAGGGTCTTTTCCAGGGAGTCTTCTCTTCTCATGAGGTGGCCAAAGGATTGGAGCCTCAGCTTCAGGATCTGTCCTTCCAGTGAGCACTCAGGGCTGATTTCCTTAAGAATGGATAGGTTTGATCTTCTTGCAGTCCATGGGACTCTCAAGAGTCTCCTCCTTCACGGATCACTGCCTTGCCGTGGCGAAGGGGTTTGAATAACTCAGAGAAGCTATGAGCTATGCCGTGCAGGGCCACCCAAGATGGACAGGTCATAGTGGAGAGTTTTGACTAAACGTGATCCACCTGGAACAGGAACCGGCAAGCCACTCCAGTATCCCTGCCAAGAAAACCCCATGGACAAAGACAACAGATCAACCAAAGGCCTGGTTATAAAGGAACGTTTTTGCCTGCCGCCTAAAGGTGTGTGATGAAGGTGCCAGGCAAACTTCCCTGGGGAGAGCATTCCACAGACGGGGAGCCACCGCAGAGAAGGCCCCGTTCTTGTGCTGCCACCCTCTGGACCTATCGAGGAGGAAGCACACAAAGGAGGGCCTCAGAAGATGATCTCAGGGTCCTGGTATGTTCATATGGAAAGAGGCGGTCCTTGAGGTATTGCGGTCCTGAGCCATGTTCAGAAGTGAATGCAGCCCTTGGGCTGGAAAATGCTGGGCTGCTTTTGCCACCAGTGACACCTCTTGCATTTCTGCACTTGCTGCCTGGGCTCGATCTTTGCTGCTAATTCCTCCTCTTGGCACAGGCAGAAGGCGTATGAGCACGTGTGTGCCGTACGGTGCTCTGGAGGGTAATGGGTTCCCAGGGAATAGGGATCTCTCTGCTATGTTTCTTCCACCTTGACCCGGAGGGATTTCCTCCGTATGTAACGGGACCTGGCTCTACCATCCATGAGTGAGAGAATATAATACGAGCTGTCAAGTCGCATTAACTGCAGATCCAGCCGTTCGTGACCCCGGGGCCTGGTTTGCAAACCGCAGCAATCTGTGGCGTATCACAACATGGATACTTTCGCTAACGGATGCCTGTCGCTTTTCGGGGGGGGGGTCGGGCGGCGAGGGTGTGCTTTGAGAACGCCTCTTTGAAGTCCTTTCCTCGTCTCGAAGTGTCTGGCGGGGTTGGGGGAGGGAAGAGCGGCAGGAAATTGTTCCTAGCCTGAAGGGAGAAGTTTGGAACAGGAATCCACATTCTCTTCACCTAATAACACTTAATGGTTCCCACCCCCCCCACCCCCACCCCCAAATCGCCCTTTCTCATCCACGGAAGAAAGAACACGATGCAGGAACACACCATGCACAGATGGCTGACTTCTTGGTATATAATAATCACAAAGCTACACCTGGAATCTGTTCCTGGTTTTGCCATGGGAAGCAGGGGGCTCCTCTGACGTGTCGAGGTACTCGGTCCACTTTGTGCTTAGATATTACGGTCGCCTGGGTCTGGCGGTTCTTCACAGTGTACGGGAGATGCTGCCAGCAAGCTCTTGCTCCACGGATGTGGTCCTGTGAGGAGGGGGAGGGAAGCAACTGAGTGGAGGCCAGTCCATTCGTGTCCTGAACCCTATGGCGATGTCATGGAGGGGGTGGACCGATCCTTTATTAACAATTTCAACATAACAAAATATGCTCTTTCACAGCCATCCAAGATGGTGGCCATCACTTCCTCCTGTGGCAGGGAGTTCCATAGTTTAACAATGCACTGCGAGGAAAAGGATTTACTTATATCTGTTCTGAATTTTCCAACATGCAGCGTTATTGTCTGTCCAGGGGTCCTAGTGTTAAGAGAAAGGGGAGAGGGCTTTCCCCTATCTGCTTTCTCCCTGCCATGCCTAATTTTATAAACTTCCATCATGTGGCCTCTTACTCGCCTTTTTTCTCTTAGTTGAAAAAATTCCCAGATACTGCATTCATTCCTCCTAGCAGTGCGCGCCATCTCCTAGCAGCGCAGCAATAAAACTACTCGCACATTTGCAAAGCTAAGCAGGGTCCGGTATGGTTCGAGATTGGATGGGGGACCACGTGTTGAGATTCCTACGTTGCAGGGGTTGGACTAGATGATCCTCAGGGTCCCTTCCAACGCTACAATTCCACAATTGTATGAGATTTGATTAGGCTCCACCTGTGAATAATGTCGTTTCCTTTATCTCTACACCCTTCAAACGGCAGATACCTTCACACAAAGGACTGTCCTCTGCTCGCTGCTGGAGCTGTTACCGAACCTTAGATCTGCTTTTGAAAACAAAATACTCTCTTTACCTGCGTCCTATTTCCCCCCTTCTCTCTCACCCCCATTTACTTTTCTCCTCCTGCTGCATGTTAACGGGCCCATTTCAAAAGAGATTTGGTTTCGACAGGAGCAACTGCCCGGTAACTGCGATGACGGCTCCCGGCGAGCTCTCTCGGCCTGCTGTGGCCGTGCGAAGCTGAGATCTTCCATTTCTCACATTTCATCCTCTGCCTCGGACTGCTGTTGGCTTTTCAACGCCCGGGTTTTGAGAGAGCTGCTGCTGTTTCTACATCAGCCACCACAGCCACTGTCAGGGTGAGAAACGTCAATGGCATGACTGAGGAAGTCTGAAAGAATGCAGCTTTGGGGAGACAGACCTTGAGCCTTTTGGTTTTAAAGACAAACTCAAACAGGCCCCAAGGCTTAGGGCAGCGGTAGGCAGCATTTTCTCTCCCAAGGTCTGCATTCCCTTCTGGACAACCTTTGAGGGGGTCGCATATTACTGGCTAGTAGCAGCTAGCAAGAGCCTATTATTATTATTATTATTATTATTATTATTATTATTATTGCTCCATCTTTTTCCCTGGCAGGGACTCAGGGAGCCATACAGATAAAAGAACAGATAAAACGTAGGAAAAAGCCCATCATTTAAAAAAAAAAAAAACAATTAAACATGGATCGAATTAAAGCTATCTATCTAATGTACAGGGACACAGGTGGCAGTGTGGTCTAAACCACAGAGCCTAGGGTTTGCTGATCAGAAGGTTGGCAGTTTGAATCCCTGCGACAGGGTGAGCTCCCGTTGCTCGGTCCCTGCTCCTGCCAACCTAGCAGTTTGAAAAAACGAAGTACAAGTAGATAAATAGGTACCGCTACAGCGGGAAGGTAAACGGTGTTTCCATACGCTGCTCTGGTTTGCCATAACCAGCTTAGTCCTGCTGACCACATGACCCAGAAGCTGTACGCCGGCTCCCTCGGCCAATAAAGCGAGATGAGCGCCACAACCCCAGAGTCGTCCGCGACTGGACCTAACGGTCAGGGGTCCCTTTACCTTTACCTTTTATCTAATGTACAGTCCTAGCCTGGAAGTCGAACAGAATCCGTTGTGGAAGTCCGTTTGACTTCCAAAACATTCAAAAACCAAATCACGGCTTCTGATTGGCTGCAGGAAGCTCCTGCAGCCAATCAGAAGCCACGAAAGCCCCATCCAACATTCAGGTTCCAAAAGAATGTTCACAAACTGGAACAATCACTTCCGGGTTTGCGGCGTTCGGGAGCCAAAACATCCGAGTTCCAGGGTGTTCGACAATCAAGGTATGACTGTACTAAAACCATACAAACAATTACAATAAATACAATAGCACGCTGTCTCTTTCATTCAAAGCAGTCAGTTCCCAAAAGCCTGTTGGAACAATGTTTTCACCTGCCGGATGAAAGACAGCAAGGAGAGACTCTGTCTGCCTTTTCCAGGGACGGAGTTTCAATATACAGATCTTCCATTTGTATATTTGTATGTTTTAAAACCATCCAAGTTGGTGGGCCTCACGACCACTGGCAGGTGCAAATACCATAGCTTAGCTACGTCTAGTGTGAAGAATTGCTTTCTCTGTCCCAAATTCACACGGCAAGTGGAAGAAGCTTCTTTTCTACTGCCTCAGATGGTATGGCCCAAACTGATGGATTCAAATCAGAAGGAAGGAGATTCCGATTAAACATTAGGAATAACTTTCTGATGGTAAGAGCTGTTCAGTACTGGAAAGGACTCTTCCAGCAGGTGGTGGACTTCTTCACTGGAGGATTTTAAACAGATGTTGGCTGGTCATCTGTCAGGGATTCTTCAGCTGTGGTTCCAGCATTGTAGGGGTTGGACTAGATGTTTCTTGGGGCACCTTCTGAAGTGTAGGTGGGTCCCTACGAGGCAAGACACAGCGATAACAGCAAGAACCTTTATTGAACTAACAGAACTGGACAAAAGGGGCAAAGCAACTGCTTATATACATTTCTGAAGGCCTGGGCCACTCCCACTCCCAACGTGATTGGCTGTCTAAACTTCCAAGCTGCGAATCACGATTCAGACTTTAAGGGCCAATGGCAGAGGCCCAAATCCTGAAATGTTCTGTGATTGGATATCATGTATCGAATCAGAACACAGGGGCTCATAATCCTTAGTCCAGACTCAAGATCAGGTAAACACAGACCACTGAATACATTGTTGTTGAATACATTGATCACCCCTCCTGTTGTTGTTGTTTAGTCATTTAGTCGTGTCCGACTCTTCATGACCCCATGGACCAGAGCACGCCAGGCACTCCTGTCTTCCACTGCCTCCCATGGTTTGGTCAAACTCATGCTGGTAGCTTCAAGAACACTGTCCAACCATCTCGTCCTCTGTCATCCCCTTCTGCTGCTGCCCTCCATCTTTCCCAACATCAGGGTCTTTTCCAGGGAGTCTTCTCTTCTCATGAGGTGGCCAAAGTCTTGGAGCCTCAGCTTCATAACACCTTCTAACTCTACAATTCTATCATTCTATGATAATTTAGATTTCCAAATGTTTCTCCAGGCCAAGAAATATTTTTGGGGAGGGAGTTGTTTTGGACCAAACTGGTGGTACAAAAAGTGCAACAGATATGTGTGTTGTAGGTTTGTTTGTTTTTTTAATGAACCCACTTTTTAAACATACACACACCACAAGTTGACCATTCCGGGAGACCTGATGCTGTTGTCCCACCATCCACATTTGCAATACTTCTGCAGGTGGCAATTTTAACATAGGTGCTGAAAACAGGCTGAGGCGGGCATTTAAAACATGGCAGTCAACGTGAGCATTTTGTCAAAGGAAAGAGGCGAGTGATACTCCGTGAAACTCAGCAGCTCACCAGGGAAGCGTCTAGGAAGCTGGCCTTCAGTTGAGTGAAAGACTACAGGCCTGGTAGGGAGATCAGCAGAGCTTCTGAGAGTCAGCTACAGGAGAGAGAGAGAGAGGGGGGGGAGGTGTCATACTCCATCTCCATTATCGGGGACAGTATTTTTTATTTTATTTTTTGTAAATAATTTTTATTTGGTTTTTCAAGTGTAAAATTATAACAGCATCAAATACAGTGGTACCTCTGGTTGCGAACAGGATCCGTTCCGGAGCACCGTTCGCAACCTGAGAGGAACGCACTGCGTCTGCGCACACGCAGGTCACGATTTTCTCCTTCTGTGCATGCGCGAGCGGCGAAACCTGGAAGTAACCCTTTCTGGTACTTCCAGGTCGCCCCAAGGCGCAACCTGAAAAGACGTAACCTGAACCGAACGTAACAAGAGGTATGACTGTACAAACTCAGATTTGGAAATTTCTCTGAATCTCTAGACTTCCCATCATCTCCTCCCTGGGTCCTAGTGTCCTTTCATTGTCCATATTTTAAATCTATCCATATTGACCAAAGCTCCCATCATCCCTGACCAGTTGGTCATCCTGGGGCTGAAGGGGAGTTCATAGTATCATAGAATCACAGAGTTGGAAGAGACCACAAGGGCCATCGAGTCCAACCCCCTGCCAAGCAGGAAACCCCATCAGAGCACTCCTGACATATGGTTGTCAAGCCTCTGCTTAAAGACCTCCAAAGAAGGAGACTCCACGACACTCCTTGGCAGCAAATTCCACTGTCAAACAGCTCTTACTGTCAGGAAGTTCTTCCTAATGTTTAGGTGGAATCTTCTTTCTTGTAGTTTGGAACCATTGCTCCATGTCCGCTTCTCTGGAGCAGCAGAAAACAACCTTTCTCCCTCCTCTATGTGACATCCTTTTATATATTTGAACATGGCTATCATATCACCCCTTAACCTCCTCTTCTCCAGGCTAAACATGCCCAGCTCCCTTAGCCGTTCCTCATAAGGCATCGTTTCCAGGCCTTTGACCATTTTGGTTGCCCTCCTCTGGACACGTTCCAGTTTGTCAGTGTCCTTCTTGAACTGTGGTGCCCAGAACTGGACACAGTACTCCAGGTGAGTTGGTGTCCATCCGCAGCTGGAGAACACTCAGATGCCTTAGTCCTTGTCATTGCATTATTTTCTGCAAGGAACACAGCAGCATCTGCATGGCAGAATGCTTCCCTGCAGAACAAATATTATGCAAAACAGACATTTGGGTTTGGCAGATGTTTCTGTTTAATGCCTTGTTTTGCCACTGTTCCATTCACCCTACTTTCAGGTCAATTAGAAGAATGGGTGGGGGGATTCTACAGCAAGAATGGGGAAATTGTGGCCCTCCACATAGGTGGACTCCATATTGCATGCTGACTGGAGAACGTACAAAATTCAGCTGAGATGCACATACCCTAAAGCCTGTTGTAGATTATTCATAATGGCTGCAGAATGTACAAAATTCAGTTGAGATATATACATTCCCCAAAGGAGGATTATGTATATTGACCAGGAAATGTGCACAATTCCTTTTCATAGACAGATCATATGCACATTCTCTGTGTGGCCAGGGGGATTTGCACAATCGCTGGATGTTGTGCACATTAATCACTCAGCTTATCAGGGACCCTAAGACTGCCATTCACTCCTTTGGGAAAAAAATCACACGATTGATAGTGACGGGGAGAAATTGTATTCATTTCTCATTTAAAGACTAATTTGCCCAAGTAACACTTTTTGAAATAATACATGAACTGGAACCCAGCCACCTTCTGGAATGTGTGCTTCTCTGAATTTTGCTGTGCACTTTTCCAGCTCAGTAATATGTCAAAAAATGCATACACTAGGATAAAGTGTGCATATAAATGCGTATTATATTGAGAATAACATACGTAAATGCATTTGGGGGGAATCTTGCCTTGCAGAAATGTGTATATTTAAGGCAAAACGGCATGCAAAATGTACACTTAGATGCTGATAGATTTTGATGAGGGCTTTAAAAAAAAATGCAGAAACTAATGTGGCAAATTGGAGATCTGAACTGAGGAACTGCAAAATGAGAAACCGGAAGAAACTGCAATTGACAGATCCCTCTATCCGTAGGCAATTGTGTGGATAGGGTCTTACGTCAATGGCCACCACCCCCGCATCATGCCTAAAAATGTGCAGCCACGGTCAAGTGTGCGCAGGGAGCATTGAACTCGTGCAGTTCCTATCCTTTAAAAAAAAAGAAAGAATTCATTTTTGCAGACATTCAGGGCTGAAGAATGCAATAGAGCTACCTCTTTGGAAAGATGAACACTCTATAAACCTTCAGAGGGTCCGATTCCAGGTCCTTTACGCACATAAAATACCATACCCCCTTCTCCCCACATTCCCTCCCCCCAAAACATATTCAAAGAATAGATTTGGCTATGATTGCACCCAGGAATGAACTGTTTGATTTTCACCCATTTCCCCGCAGCCTGCCAAGTATTTCCTCTCCTTTCCAGAGACTTTTCTTTAAATCGCAAACATCTGTTAGATGACTTGATTCCCAGTGTGTTCATATCAATGAGTATCGGGCCTCTAACGAACAACAGCGAGCCCTCCTCGACTCCACTCCACACACACACTCTCTCTCTCCCTCCAATATGAGCCTCTTCCAGGGAAACTTGCTGCGCACAAATTGTCCTATAAACACTTTGGAGGCTTTCAATAAAGGCTTGCGCAGCCCTTGAACGATGCTCTTGGAAGGCTGCTCTTCAAGGAGTAAATTAGGAGCAGGCATCCCCTGTTACTTGCCAAATCCACCACCTTTCTCTCCCCCCCCCCCCCGGTCTTGCTCAGGATATCGTGCGCTGCCGTGTCGAGGTGCGGCGCTTGCTCCTTACGCTGTCCAACTCTCCCTACGCAACCAAGCCGCCTCTCTGCCAGTTCCAGCTGTGAATCGTGGCCAGTCCAAGAGACCGTGAGAGTCAAAATCAGAGCCCCGCTTCTCCAGCTGTCGGGGCACAACTCGTGCGGCACAAGAGCGCATTGGAACAAGCGCTGTGGATTTTGAGGGGAGAGACTTTCTCAAGCAAGGCCTCCTTGAACCTGCCTTGCCCCAGCCTCTAGTCTCTGCTTCTCAATTTGTATTGTTTTATTGGTGACAGCAGTCACAAAATTAAAAGACGCCTGCTTCTTGGGAGAAAAGCAATGACAAACCTAGACAGCATCTTAAAAAGCAGAGACATCACCTTGCCGATAAAGGTCCGTATAGTTAAAGCTATTATTTTTCCCAGTAGCGATGTATGGAAGTGAGAGCTGGACCATAAAGAAGGCTGATCGCCAAAGAATTGATGCTTTTGAATTCTGGTGCTGGAGGAGACTCTTGAGAGTCCCATGGACTGCAAGAAGATCAAACCTCTCCATTCTGAAGAAAATCAGCCCGGAGTACTCACTGGAAGGACAGATCCTGAAGCTGAGGCTCCAATACTTTGGCCACCTCATGAGAAGAGAAGACTCCCTGGAAAAGACCCTGATGTTGGGAAAGATGGAGGGCACAAGGAGAAGGGGACGACAGAGGACGAGATGGTGGGACAGTGTTCTCAAAGCTACCAGCATGAGTTTGACCAGACTGCGGGAGGCAGTGGAAGACAGGAGTGCCTGGCGTGTTCTGGTCCAGGGGGCCACGAAGAGTCGGACATGACTAAACAACTAAACAACAACAAAATTGATTAAGGTTTAGAAATTATTTATTGTCTATGCAGAACTGGCTAAACTGACATACAAACTGCGAGATAAGCACAACTGTGATTTCAAAGAAGAATGGGAACTTTTTACATATTACTTAAAAAGACAACAAAATGAACTGGACTCCTTGGCAGGTTTTGAATAAACATACACAAATTTATTGATTGTTAACAGACAGATAATATAAAGATTTATACACTTTTACAATATACAGAGAATAATATTTGTGGAGAAATGAGAACGAGGAACTGAGGGAAGTCTTTGGGGGGCGTTGATGGGGAGGTGGGGGGGAGGGGGAAAATAATGAATAGGATATGTTTTAATATGTTGTTATGTTGAAATTGCTAATAAAATGTTTTTTAAAAAGAAATTATTTATTGTAACAGTGGATTTCTGCTTAACTTTTATATGTTGATATTGTTATTTTTTATACTATTCTAATGATTGTAGAATGTTACTTTTTTGGTGCAGGTTGCTTATTTTAAAGTTATGTTTCATTATCACATTTTTGTATTGCATTAGATGGTTATAAGATGTACATTTTTTTTCTTTCTTCAGCTTGTAAACCGCCTTGAGGATTGTAAGATAGAAAGACGGTATACAAATGAAAAATGATGTTGCTGATGCCTTCCTTTTGGGCTCTTTCTGTGAAACGCTGCCACAAGGTTGCAGGGTCCATTTCATAGCGCAAATATCAGAGATAAGCTCTGCCTGGTGCCTTTTCAACAGCAAGTGGAAGCTTATCTCTGATTTAAGTGCTGTGGGACCACAGCGCTAAGATAAGGGACAAGCCTTTGCCTGACGTCTTTTAAAGGGCAAGCAGGGACTTATCTCTGATCTTAGCACTGTGGGACTACCGCACTGAGAGATAAGCCTTTGCCTGAGATCTTTTAAAGGGCAAGCAGAGACTTATCTCTGATCTTAGCACTGTGGGGCAACAGAAATCTTAGTTTGGAATCTTAGTGCTGTTGACCACAATGCTAAGATCAGAGACAAGCCCGTCCCTCCTTCCATCTTGTAATCTGAATCACCTGACATTGTGACATGAGCCGATCGACAGGTGGGTGGTTCCACTCACCTGTCAAAATATGGTCCACAGTGGATTGGCGCACAGGCTGATAAGGTTCCCCTGCAGCCAAGCTGGTGCAAAAAGTATCACTCCTCTTTCCTTTGGACCACATCGGCAAGGCCAAGAAGGGGCTCTTGTCATCTGGGCAGCCCAGGACCTCCAGACACACTGCCCAGGCTTGTGTCCCAGGGAGGTCACTTTGGTGGTGCTAATGCAGCGGTTTGACTTCACCCCCGGAGGCACACTCCATTGTCTCTCGAGACAGACGGACGCCAACAACAAAGTCACACTCAGAGTAGAACTGAGACGAATGTACCTGAGAAAGTTATGTCCATTGCTCCCAATGCATCTACTTGGAGTAGGACTTCACCAAATAAAATTGTACCTTGGTTCTTGAACGCCTTGGTACTCGTAGGTTTTGGCTCCCAAACGCCGCAAACCCGGACGTAAGTGTTTCCATTTGCGAACATTTTTCAGAAGCCGAACATCCAACGTGGCTTCCACTTGAAGCTCCTGCAGCCAATCAGAAGCCGTGCCTTGGTTTATAATAAAAATAATAATTTATTATTTATACCCCGCCTATCTGGCTGAGTTTCCCCAGCCACTCTGGGCGGCTCCCAATCAAGTGTTAAAAACAATACAGCGTTACATGTTAAAAACTTCCCTGAACAGGGCTGCCTTAAGATGTCTTCTGAATATCAGGTAGTTGTTTATCTCTTTGACATCTGATGGGAGGGCGTTCCACAGGGCGGACGCCACTACTGAGAAGGCCCTCTGTCTGGTTCCCTGTAGCCTCACTTCTCGCAATGAGGGGACCGCCAGAAGGCCCTCGGAGCTGGACCTCAGTGTCTAGGCTGAATGATGGGGGTGGAGACGCTCCTTCAGCAGTTTTGGGAGTTGAACAGACTCCTGGAATGGATTAAGTTCGAGAACCAAGGTACCACTGTACAGCCCATAGGAGATAAAGAAAAACTGACGCAGGTTGGATTTAAAAAAAAAATGAGATGGTTTGCTAGTTGATTCTGCTCCTGACCTGGCAAGAGGCCTTGGAGGGGAAAAGCTTGCCAAGATGGTAATGAGGATATTGCAAATTCAAAATGGCATTCCTCGTGGAGATGCTAGCCAGCCCTGACTCCAAGTGGGTGATGCTGTCTGAAGGCGATCCAGTCGCTGGCTGGCTCAACGTCCTTGGTGTGTTTTTGGCTCCCGCTGTGAGCAGATCCTGGCAGGCAGGCAGGATGTGTGGGCAAAAGAGACCGAAGCCGAACAGAAGATCTCTTTGACAGAGCTATCAGATCCAAAATGAAAAGAACGCTTGCTGCCAAGGAAGGGAGAAGCTGTGCACACAAACCACACATTTAAAGTTCAGCTAAAAGCACAGGACTGCGCCTGCCATGGGAACTGTAGTTTGTGAATGGTGCTGGGAATTGTAGCTTGGCGATGGGTAAACTGCCAGGGTTCTTTGGGGGAAAGCTCTGTGCATTAAATGTATGCTGTGTGTATGCAGCCAGAGAGGAATGACCTCTCCCCGCATAAAAACGGGGGAAGCCCTTTGCGTGGACGCGCGCAACCCCTGGATCTGGAGTGGCCCCATCAGCATAGGCTTGGCTTTGCCTTCCCTCAGGTGGGATACCTGGAGGTCTCCGCCTACCTCAGTCAGCTATCCAATCCCACCTGGGGGATGCGTTGCCAAGGAGACCAGGCCAGGTAGGGGAGGGACTACCTGCCCACATAATAGAGGGAGGATCTTACCTGGGAATCCTCACTTGGCTCCAGAGCTTCTCCCACCCTACCCACCCTCAGTTAATGTCTTGTTTTGCAGGTTAACTTTTCTTCACTTTGCAGGTTAACTTATCTTCACAGGTATGCGGGCGCTGCTATGTCAAGGTCGCTGTTAAAGGGCTGGAAAGGAATTTCCCTGCATTGGCAGGTTTCGCCTTTCCTGTAGCAAAACAAGACACAACTTTGGGAGTATCAGGCCTTGGGCAGAATCCTTTAGTCTATCTTCCTCTTTGCAGCGGCGATACTAGGGTTCCCCGTTAAAGGGTTTTCTGAAGGGAGGCTTTGACCATATGCCGAGAGGTCGTCATTGCTCTCCCCTGCGGCGGCGGCGTAACGGGGGCGGCTATCTCTGCTTGAACATATGTTCTCCAGAGCCAGCCCATCCCCCCCACACACTGGATAACCCTGATGCTCCCTAGGTCCCCGGCTGGCGACTGGGGAGGGATAACGCCCAATGCCTGAGCCAAGGTCTACCCACATTTGAAATTTAATAAAGTTGTGGCCAATTTAATCCCATAGCACCTTGTCTTGAGTTGTTATTCCACATGACAGGGGGGCGTTCGGGATCTGGGGGACTCCGCCTGTCCACGCAAAAGGAAAGATCTAAAGCAGCCTTTCTCAACCTGTGGGTCCCCAGATTTTGTTGAACTAAAACTCCCATCACCCCCTAGCTAGCAAAGCCAGAGCTCAGGGATGATGGGAGTTGTAGTCCAACAACATTTGAGGACCCATGATGATTGATCTGATTGAAATCAGAGAATAATTAAAGAGCGGGATGGAGTGAAGGAATACATGAAAAAATATGGTTCCGGAACTGGAATATTAATAGATAATGTGTAAAACATGCAGGGGTAAGCAAGGAAATAATAAAAGAATCAATTAAATAATTATTAAACTACAACAACACAACAAGATGGAAGAATTTTTAAAAAAATATTGAGATCACACATGGATGAAGGGGAATTTATAAAAATTTCTAATATAACATTTCTAATTGTGTTGCATTTATATATAGTAAAGGGACGTCTATAGCAATTAGGTATATTTTAATCTAGTCAACTATGTAATAGGCTTATGTTACAAAACGAATATGGATTTTGAATTTGATGTTTCTAATTCTTTTTTGGTTTTGGAATAAAGTTTTTTTTAAAAAAAGAAACTATGAGAGAATTAGAGAACAACAACAACATTTGGGGCTGCCCTTGAAGCTGCCCCAGAAACTTCAGCGGGTGCAGAATGATGCAGCGAGGCTCCTCATGGGGTCCCTGCCATGGGAGCATATTCACCCAGTGCTTTTCAAGCTGCACTGGCTCCCGGTGGAGTACAGGGTCAGATTTAAGGTGCTGCTTTTGACCTTTAAAGCCCTTCACGGCCTAGGACCCTCGTACCTACAGGACCGCCTCTCCCGGTCTGCCCCACAGAGAGCCTCAAGGTCCATAAATAGCAACACCCTAGAGGTCCCAGGCCCTAAGGAAGTTAGATTGGCTTCAACCAGAGCCAGGGCCTTTTCAACACTGGCCCCAGCCTGGTGGAACGCTCTGTCTCATGAGACCAGGGCCCTGCAGGATCTGATTTCTTTCCGCAGGGCCTGTAAGACAGAGTTGTTCCACCTGGCCTTTGGCTTGGAGCCAATTTGATTCCCTCCACCTCTTTCTTTTTTCTTTTTCCTTTCTCCTCCTGTGATGAGGCTGCATTTTAATATTTTATTGTTTCAATATTTTAATGTATTTTAATCTTGTTTTTAAGTTGTATTCATCCAACTTGTTTTTATTATTGCTTGTTAGCTGCCCTGAGCCCGGCCTTGGCTGGGGAGGGCGGGGTATATATATATAAATTATTATTATTATTATTATTATTATTATTATTATTATTATTATTATCTGGTTCAGACTGTAATGCCAGGAAACAAAACACCACAGGCAGCTTGCTTTCTATGCACGGAAAGTGGCAGCAACCCTGTGGTTTCGACACCATCCACAATCAGTTATTTTATAGGGCTGCAATCGGGTCGCCAGCTTTCCTCACTTTCTTTTCTGGCAAGAGACCGGTGCCGCTAACAACCGCCTTGTGTGCTGAAACAACACGGGAAAAGCTTTGCCCATTTCTTCATCTGCACGTCAGGAAAAGCTTCTAGGTTCCTGTGCACCGGGGTGTTGTTAAAGGCACAAGAGCCCATTCAGAAAACTGTTGGCAACCTCCAAGGCACCGCTTTAAGGCTGTGTGGATCTGAGAAACCGCACAGGCTGGAAGGTAAATGGAGAGAAGGTGCTCAGAGAAGGTTTTAGCAGCCCAGTTAATCTCGGGTTTTATGAGCCTCCCTCGGGGGCAACTGATTGAACCAATCCAAATGAGTAACTTAGATAGTGTGTGTGTTTGCTTTGCAATGAATGGAGCCCATGGAATCATAGAATTGTAGGGGTGGAAGGTACACCAAGGGTCATCTAGTCCAACCCTCTGCAATGCAGGAATCTCAGCTCAAGCATTCGTGACAGGTGGACATCCAAACTCTGCTTTAAAATGTCCAAGGAAGGAGAGTCCACCAGCTTTCGTGGGAGCCTGTTCCACTGCCGAACAGCTCCTACTGTCAGAATAATAATAATAAGAATAATTTATTTATACCCTGCCCACCTGGCTGGTTCCCCAGCCACTCTGGGCGGCTTCCAACAAAATATTACAAATACAATCAAACATGAAAAACTTCCCTAAAGAGAGCTGCCTTCAGATGTCTTCTAAAAGTCAGTTGTTTATCTCCTTGACATCTGATGGGAGGGTGTTCCACAGGGCGGGCACCACCACCGAGCAGGCCCCCTGTCTGGTTCCCTGTAACCTCACTTTTCGCAGGAAAGGAACTGCCAGAAGCCCCTCGGAGCTGGACCTCAGTGTCCAGGCAGAACGATGGGAGTGGAGATGCTCCTTCAGGTCTACTTGGCTGAGGCCGTTTAGGGCTTTCAAGGTCAACACCAACACTTTGAATTTTGCTCGGAAACGTACTGGGAGCCAATGTAGGTCTTTCAGGACCAGTGTTATATGGTCTCGGCTGCCGCTCCCAGTCACCAGTCCAGCTGCCACATTCTGGATTAGTTGTAGTTTCTGGGTCACCTTCAAAGGTAGCCCCACATAGAGTGCATTGCAGTAGTCCAAGTGGGAGACAACCAGAGCATGCACCACTCTGGTCTGTGGGCAGGGAGGGTCTCAGCCTGCATACCAGATGGAGCTGGTAGACTCCCAGGCTGCGCACCTGGTCCTTTGGGGGCACAGTTACCCCATTCAGGACCAGAGAGTCTTCCACACCAGCCTGTCCCCTGCCCCCCAAGAACAGTACTTCTGTCTTGTCAGGATTCAACCTCAATCCATTAGCTACCATCCATCCTCCAGCTGCCTCCAGACACTCACACAGGACCTTCACCGCCTTCACTGGTTCTGATTTAAAAGAGAGGTAGAGCTGGGTATCATCCACATATTGATGGACACCCAGCCAAAATCCCCTGATCTCTCCCATTGGCTGCATGTACATGTTAAAAAGCATGGGGAAGAGGATGGAACCCTGAGGCACCCCACAAGTGAGAGCCCAGGGGTCTGAACACTCATCCCCCAACACCACTTTCTGAACATGGCTCAGGAGGAAGGAGCGGAACCACTGTATAACAGTGCCCCATATGCTTGGAAACGTACCGGGAACCATTGTAGGTCTCTCAGGACTGGTGTTATGTGGTCTCAGCAGCCACTCCCAGCCACCAGTCTAGCTGCCGCATTCTGGATTAGTTGTAGTTTCCGGGTCACCTTCAAAGGTAGCCCCACGTAGAGCGCATTGCTTCTGAATACCAGTTGTTGGAAACCACAGGGGAGTTGTTCTTTTGCTCAAGTCCCGCTTGCAGGCTTCCCATAATAAGCGTCTGGTTGACCACTGTGAGAACAGGACTGCACAAGATGGGCTCTGGCCTGATCCAGCAGATTTTTCTAATCTTCTTATGCTCCAGAGAAATCCGACTGGGTTTATTATGGTCCTATGAAGTTTTGTTTCCTTGAGAAACTGAGCAGGGGTTTGGACAAGTGGAAGAAATAGGGTCTGAACCAGCCCTACGTTGTCAAATCCCTTTTTGCATTATTAACATTGCGAGCGCACACAGAATTGCTTTCGGTGGGGGGGAAGTCTGCAAAGTAAATCTTTTTGTTATTAAATAGAGAAAACGGGATCTGGAGCTTTGAGTGCCAAAGATTTATTCCCGTTCTTTCTCTTTTTCCCATCCATTTTTGGAACGTCCCCGGATTGCCCTGCAATGTAGAAAGGTCTTTCCTGCTCTTATTTCTTCTTGACAAATGCTAAATTGCTCCAAGGGCAGCAGAGATGGAGGGGAATGATAAAGAGCTCTCTCCTTGTTTAAGTTACAGGTGGAGCTGGGCGATAAATTAGGATTATTCATTATAATAAAGCCTTAAATGCACGCTGACACATATATTAAAGGCATCCTCTCACATCTGGAAGCAAAGGAACTGCTGCATCTCAGGATCTCGGTGATCCGTCTAGAGCTCTATGTTGTCTCTGGCTGTAGCCAATATGATTATTCAGAGAAGGATGAAAGAGGACTCCTGAAGAAGGCAATTATGTCATCCTTCTTGACAGAGGGCAACAGAGTGCATCATCTTTTGATGGCATGCCCAGGAAGAAGAGAAGAGCATTGCGGTCACCTGGAGGGAATCAGCTAGACATCCACATTCTCCCAGGTTGAGTTGGGTGGATCAAGATGATGCTGAAATCCAGCATCGCCTGAGCTCTGTGAGTGCGGCTTTCTCCTGATTGAAGTGCAGAGTGTTTGAGGACCGGGACATCAGCAGGAAAACCAAAATGCTTGTTTGCCAAGCTATTGTACTACCAACCTTACTGTATGCTTGTGAAACAAGGACCACTTATAAACGCCATCTCCAGCTCATTGAAAGATTCCATCAACGGTGTCTCTGAAAATTTTTACACATCACATGGGAAGACAAGCAGACTAATGTCAGTGTACTGGAAGAAGCAAAGATCACCAGTGTCGAAGCAATGATTCTTCAACATCAACTTCATTGGACTGGTCATGTTGTATGGATGCCTGATGATCGTCTTCCAAAGCAACTGCTCTATTCCGAACTTAAAAATGGAAAGCGTCATGCTGGTGGTCAACAAAAGAGGTTTAAAGACTGTCCCAAGGCAAATTTTTAAAAATGTAGTATAAACACCAACAATTGGGAAACACTGGCCTGCGACTGCTCCAGTTGGAGAACAGCTTTTACCAAAGGTGTCATGGGCTTTGAAGATGCTCGAACTCAGGACGCAAGGGAGAAACGTGCTAAGAGGAAGGCATGCTTGGCAAACCCTCACTGTGATCAACTCCTGCCTGGAAACCTATGTCCCCACTGTGGAACGACGTGTGAATCCAGAATTGGCCTCCACAGTCACTTATGGACTCACTGTTAAGACTCGTTCATGGAAGACAATCTTACTTGGCTACAAGTGATCGCCAAAGAAGAAGAAGAAGAACTGATGTTCTGTTGAGTATATGATGAAAGGGTACCATGTCTCTATAAAAGCGTCATTTCTCTTTCCAACAAAGGCTTTAGCGGGACTTGACAGCCTTCCACAGGGCCTGCAAGACAGAGCTGTTCCACCAGGCCTATGGCCAAGGCACAGTCTGACCCCCTCCTTTGGTAATTCTTCACAGAACTTTAGCCCAATGGTTGCCATTAATTTGATTTGAACTGATTTTATAATGAATTGATTTTAGAATGCTATATTATTTTACTGTTGTTAGCCGCTCTGAGCCCGGCTTTGGCTGGGGAGGGCGGGATATAAATAAATTGTTGTTGTTGTTGTTTCAGTACAGGGCTATGCGAGTTTTGAAGGCAACCCAGCCAGTCATCTGGCTGTTGCATTTTGTAGCAGTTGATGTTTCCAGGTCGTCTTCTAGGGCATCTCCATGTAGAGTGGATTGCAATAATCTAACCTAGAAGCTAGATGAACCAACAGTTGGACTTGCTATAGGCAGCTGACTATTTTCTGAGCAGCAAGCCAAGTCCCTGAAGGCTGGAGATGACCAAATTGTAGAATCTTGATGGTTTTAAATAGAAAGCAGGAAGACACGGGAAATTATCGACCGGCTTGCTTGACTTCATTACCCAGGAAATGCGGCGCCACAGCTGTGTAGCTTCCTACACAGGAGAGAGTCGAGTGGTCCAAGCTCTGGGTTCCTTCCAAGACACTGTGAAGATTTTCCTCTTTCGGAATGGTGTGATGTCATCTTCAAAATGTGCTGTTTTATGACAGTTCGCCGTGTTGCATTTTAGCATCGGCTAGTTCTATCTGGCGACAGCCCACCTGCGGTCCATGTTTTCAGTGGGTAGGGAATGTCATAAATAAGAACCAGGCAACAGCAAAAAAAAATTGGAGCAAATCGCTTCAGTTGCAGCTGAGATGGATTTGATCAGCACAGGTGCTGAAATCAGATCCTAGGGCTTGAAGCTCAGGTGAAGCTTTGCCCAAAGGACCTAGGTGGTTGTTTTATCATCACTCATACCACTGGTCCCTCTAGCTCAACCCTTCCCAACCTGACCGCCATGCTGGCTGAGGCTCATGGGAGTTGTAGTCTGAAAATCTGGATGGCACCAGGTTGAGGAATTCCAGAGGTTTAATCAGAGGTTTTTTCCTGCTCGATTGGAGATGCTACACTACAGACTGAACCTGTTGCCTCCTGCATTTAAAAGAAGTGTTCTGCCCCAGAGCTATGGCCAATAGTGTGCTTACTTGCAGGGTCAGATTAAGGGTGCTGGTTTTGACCTTTAAAGCCCTTCACGGCCCAGGACCCTTGTACCTACAGGACCGCCTCACCTGGTATGCCCCACGGAGAGCCTCAAGGTCCATAAATAGCAACACCCTAGTGGTCCCAGGCGCTAAGGAAGTTAGATTGGCTTCAACCACAGCCAGGGCCTTTTCAACACTGGCCCCACGGGGCCTGGTGGAATGCTCTGCCTCATGAGACCAGGGCCCTGCAGGATCTGATTTCTTTCCACAGGGCCTGTAAGACAGAGTTGTTCCGCCTGGCCTTTGGCTTGGAGCCAATTTGATTCCCTCCCTCTCTTTCTTTTTTCTTTTCCTTTCTCCTCCTGCGATGAGGCTACATTTTAATATTTTAATGTTTCAATATTTCAATGTTGTATTTTATTTTATTTTTTTTTTAATGATATTTTATTAAATTTTACAGAAAATTAACAATCAACAAAAATCACAAAAACAACAAACAACAAACATCAAAAATGCAAACAAGACAGGGAATAAAAAAGAAAACATAAAAAAGATTTAACATAAAAATGGAAAAAAACAAAAAAACCTCTTTTTCAATTTAATAACCTTCAAAACCTTATTTTCTTTACTTCCACCCGCCTTCCTTTCTTGTATTCCACTTTAGAAATTATTTCAGCAAGCTCATGCTCAATGTTGTATTTTAATCTTGTTTTTTAAGTTGTAATCATTCAACTTGTTTTTATTATTGCTTGTTAGCCGCCCTGAGCCCGGCCTTGGCTGGGGAGGGCGGGGTATAAATAAAAATTATTATTATAATTATAATTATTATTATTATTATTATTATTATTACTTCAAACTCTTCTGCTGAATTAGTGTGGCTTATGTTACATTCACAACATACATTTAAAGCATTATGATATTATTATTATTCATTTCATTTCTATACCTCTTTATATAGTTAAGAAAAACATATCTCAAAGTGGTTTACAACCTATAGACAGTCATGACTTCCGCCGAAGTATTCTGGGATCTATAGTTTGTTAAGGGTGCTGAGAGTTCTTAGGAGATGCCTAATTTCGCCCTGAGCTATAATTCTCATCATCATCATCAATTTTATTTATACCCCAGCCAAGACCGGGCTCAGGGCGGCTAACACCAGGTATAAAAACAATTAATTGAAATACAACTTAAAAACAAGATTAAAATACAACATTCAAATGCAGCCTCATTTCAGTAGGAACTCAAATCAACAACTTTTGGGGGGATGAAAACGTCAGTTCTTCACCAAGGCCAACTATCCAGACTGGTCTTACGTGGGCCAGAAAAAAAAGCCAGGGGAGTCCCCAAATAGGACTTCTATCAGAGAAGGAGAAAGGAAAAAGGATAGAGGGGGAGGGAATCAAATTGATTCCAAGCCAAAGGCCAGGCGGCACAACCCAGGCGGAACAACTCTGTCTAACAGTCCCTTTGGAAAGAAATCAGATCCCGCAGGGCCCTGGTCTCATGAGACAGAGCGTTCCACCAGCCGGAGCCAGTGTTGAAAAGGCCCTGGCTCTGGTTGAGGCTAATCTGACTTCCTTAGGGCCCGGGACCTCTAAGGTGTTGTTATTTATGGACCTTAAGGTCCTCCGTGGGGCATACTGAGAGAGGCAGTCCTGTAGGTACGAGGGTCCTAGTGGTTTAACAATCAATTTCCCTTCCCAGGGAACTCTGGGAATTGTAGCTTGGGGAGGAGATAACTGTAGTTGGGACGTAGAAGCCTAATTTCTACCATGTTACCTGCTACTAGCCTTTTCTTTAAACAACTGTGGAATAACTACATATACAGAGTGAAATACGCTCAAAAAATGCTGGCAAATTTTAGTAACTTTAAAAAATGCAAACCTGTGCAGGAAAGTGGTAAACAGCTTATGACTGGAAAAAATGAGAAACAGAGAAACCAAACTTCACAGATCTTTTTAAGTGGATTAGTTGCACCAGAGCATCAAAGTCTTTGTTGTTGTTGTTTAGTCGTTTAGTTGTGTCCGACTCTTCGTGACCCCCTGGACCAGAGCACGCCAGGCACTTCTGTCTTCCACTGCCTCCCGCAGTTTGGGCAAACTCATGCTGGTAGCTTCGAGAACACTGTCCAACCATCTCGTCCTCTGTCGTCCCCTTCTCCTTGTGCCCTCCATCTTTCCCAACACCAGGGTCTTTTTCAGGGAGTCTTCTCTTCTCATGAGGTGGCCAAACTCTTGGAGCCTCAGCTTCAGGATCTGTCCTTCCAGTGAGCACTCAGGGCTGATTTCCTTTAGAATGGATCGGTTTGATCTTTTTGCAGTCCATGGGACTCTCCAGAGTCTCCTCCAGCACCAGAATTCAAAAGCATCAATTCTTCGGCGATCAGCCTTCTTTATGGTCCAGCTCTCGCTTCCATACATCACCACAAAGCTCTTTAATTAATTTTAATTCTGCAAACCTAAATTTAGCATAGAATTGTAGAGTTGGAAGGAACCCTGAGGATCATCTAGTCCAAGCCTTTGCAATGCAGGCATCTCAACACGCAGTCTCCCATCCAATTAGAAACCGTATCAGACCCTACTTAGCTTTGCAAATGTGCTAACAGTTATCTGTCTATTCCTACTCTAGACAAGGGATCCATTACACTGACAGGGTGGGGAACCCCAACCATCCCAGCATCTATGATCTCCATCACTGGCATCTTGCAGCATGTTTCTTTTCCATAAATCCAGAGTCAGTAGCCATGGGATCGTTTCTGTGTTGGATAGACCCAGTCTTCTTATTAGAGATTCCATTTACCTGACTCTTGTGAAATGTCACATTCTGCCTTGTTTTCCCTCAGGTCGGTTTTGTTTTTTGTTTTTAAAGCCGCCTTCTTGGAAGCACATAAAACATTTGCTTATCCTGGAAAGGAAATAAACAGTTTGAGGGAATCATTCTTCAAAGATAAAGGCGTCTTTGCAAATCCCTGAAGGAGCAGCTGTTCATTTCTTAACGGGACACACAACTTTCTCAAGCCAAACTACTTTTCTCTTGGACCAATGCTGGATTTTGGGCGTGTGTTCCTTTTTTCAGGGAGAGAAGGTTTCTCTTTTCCAGACATTTTCTTTTGGGGGCCTCCCAGTCCTCTGAGCCAAACTATCCCAGCCTGTCATTTCCTCTTTATCATCTCTTAGGCAGCCTCCTCTACTGGGGTCAGCTGTTGGATTCCAACCTGAGAGGCTGTAAGATCAAGTCCAGTCATCAGAAATTTACCTAAGGGATCGTGAGATTCGGCCAGTAAATCACAGCCCATTGAAACACCAGGACGTCTGATGGGTTCTTCAATTTCAGTATTTTTCCATCCTCTTCCCTGACGGATTCGGGATTGATCGAGAGCCCAATCAAATCATCAGGAGACTCTCTCCTTGTCAAAAAGCTGAGGCGGCAATGATGCTTATGGAATTCTCCACCCCCCACCCACCCTCTCCCCCCAAAACACTTGGACTCTCCATCACTCCCAGCGCTTAGCACGCTGTAAAATTGACTTACGGCTTCTGATTTATGTCTTGGGCGACATAGTCAAAAAGGGAAAGCTGGATTTAAATCTTATTAAAGCAGCGGTGGGGAGATGTGGTGTTAATAATTCCTTTAGGGTCAAGCCATGAATCTCTCCTCTCTCTGGATGGTGAAGCAGAAAAAAAGGATGCAAGTATAAGTAAATAAATACAGCTTTGTGGCAAACTTTTTGTGTGTGTCATGAAACAGGCTCTGGATAAGATTGATGCCGTAAGGCACAAATCCTCAATTTCGGAAGGTGGAGAGCAGGAGATAAAGCGCAGAAATTCCATGGAGCCAGAAAATATTCGGAAGAAGAAGCCTGAAGGCTGAACATGCAGATGGGCCCAGTTCCAATCCATGCCATTTCCAGGTACGACTGGGAGAGACATCCTGTCTGAATTCCTAGACAGCCTCTACCCATTGGTGTAGACCAGTGGCGCCCAAACTCTGTCCCTCTCCTGGACCACTTGAAAATTGCATTTTTGTATACAAAATATGAACAGGTCAAATCTGTGATGATACAGTGGGCAAAGGATGTGGGACATACAGTGATACCTCGGGTTACATACGCCTTCAGGTTACAGATGCTTCAGGTTACAGACTCCGCTAACCCAGAAATAGTACCTCGGGTTAAGAACTTTGCTTCAGGATGAGAACAGAAATTGCGCAGAAGCGGCGAGGTGGCAGCGGGAGGCCCCATTAGCTAAAGTGGTGCTTCAGGTTAAGAACAGACCTCCCGAACGAATTAAGCTCTTAACCCAAGGTACCACTGTACAAATGACAGATTGGGTGAGGCCTTGGAAAAAATCTGAAATTTACAGCATATTCTTCATTGAAAGAAAACTATATGAAAATGATGTATCGGTGGGGCTTAACCCCAGTAAAATTAGCAAAAATGTATAGAACAAGTACCAATATATGCTGGAAATGTAAAGAAAATGAAGGTAACTTTTACCAGATGTGGTGGAACTGTAATGTAACTAAAAAAATTCTGGGAAATGATATATAATGAAATGAAAAAAATGTTTGAAATAAATATTGTTTGCTAAAACAAACAAACAAACAAACAAACAAACAAACTCAGAAGCTTTCTTATTAGGAATTCTAGGTACCAAGTTCCCCAAAGATCAGAGGAAACTGTTCATGTATGCTACAACGGCTGCTCAGATGCTGCTAGCCCAGAGGTGGAAGAAAGAAACAGTCTTGACCAAAGAAAAATGGCAGATCAGGCTGATGGACTATGCTGAAATGACAAAAAACAGGGAAGCTCAGAAACCAAGAAGACAAGAAATTTTAAAAAGAATGGGAAATGTTTATAATGTATATACAAAACCATTGCAAACAGGTCAAAACATTAGCAGGATTCTAAATACACTTGTAATGTAATAGTACAGATAATTTAGGAAGATGAATAATTGGAGAAATATTGATATGCAGCTGAAAATAGAATTAAGAGGACCCAGGGATGGGATGGGGGGAAATTAGAAGATTCAGAGCAATCTCGATACAGTGGTACCTCGGTTTTTGAGCAGCTTAGTTCCTGAACAACTCAGAACCCGAACGCTGCAAACCTGGAAGTAGGTGTTCTGGTTTTCGAACTTTGCCCCGGAAGCCGAACATGCTCCTGAGCTTCCGTTTTTACTGTTGTGCAGCAAATTTTAGTCCCCCACATAGTAATGAGGGCTTTCCCCCTTTCATTTTACGCTTAAGCAGCAAATTTTAGCCCCCCCCCCATCGTAAATAAGGCATTTTTCGTCCTGTTTCGTCCCTTAAGCAGCAAATTTAAGTCTCCTCCCCATCGTAATTAAAGCCTTCTGTTTCTGATTGCTGTGTTCTGAGGTGATATTTGGTGCTTTTGTTTTTGCTATTTTCTGGCATTTTTGTTTGTGTTTCTTTTTCATTTTTGTGTCTGTGGATTGTTTTTCATTTTTTGATTGATTGATTGATTGATTGATTGTGTGACTGCGGGAAATGGATAAAAGCCCCCCCCCCCCATCCAAACAATGACTATCATCAGTGCAGGTAAGGAAAAAATAATAATTTTCATTTTTATCATCTACAATGCTGTCTTATTTATTTTATAGTGCAGAACACTGATTATTGCTTTCATTTTGTGGATCAATGGCCTCGTTAGATAGTAAAATTCATGTTAAATTGCTGTTTTAGGGGTTGTTTTTAAAAGTCTGGAACGGATGAATCCGTTTTGCATTACTTTCTATGGGGAAAGCACACCTTGGTTTTGGAACGCTTTGGTTTTGGAATGGACTTCTAGAATGGATTAAGTTTGAGAATCAAGGCATGTGGAATTTGTATGATCTTTTCATGTAACTTTACTCTTTCTTTTGTTCTTTTCTTTCTTTATTTCATATATATATAGAGAGAGAGAGAGAGAGAGAGAGGGGTAAAGGGACCCCTGACTGTTAGGTCCAGTCGTGGAAGACTCTGGGGTTGCGGCGCTCATCTTGCTTTATGGGCCAATGGAGCCGGCATACAGCTTCCGGGTCATGTGGCCAGCATGACTAAACCACTTCTGGCTAACCAGAGCAGCGCATGGAAACACCATTTACCTTCCCACCAGAGCGGTACCTATTTACCTACTTGCACTTTGACGTGCTTTCGAACTGCTAGGTTGGCAGGAGCAGGGACCGAGCAACGGGAGCTCACCCCATCGCGGGGATTCGAACCGCCGACCTTCTGATCGGCAAGCCCTAGGCTCTGTGGTTTAGACCACAGCACCACCCACGTCTCTCTCTCTCTCTCTCTCTCTCTCTCTGAGTGTATATATATATATATATATATATATATATATATGCAGGTTTTGGTGTCCTCGGGTGTCTTCCCGTGTAAAAGTTGGGGTGTCTAGGCGACGTTTCGACGAGGTCTCACTCGTCATCTTCAGGCTGGTGCTTTCGGCTTCTTGTTACTGGAACAGAGCAGGATCTCAGTGTTTGAGTTCCTATAAATACTGTAGAGGGGGTGTGGTGTATAGCCTCCAATGTTCTGGGCAGAGAGGAAGTTCCCAGGCTAGTGTGCCTTTTCTTCTTTTGTTCCTTAATTACTTGAGAGATATCTTGAGTGATTTCTTGAGTGATATCCTGAGTACCACTTAGGTGGGTCATTAGGTGTGGATTAGTTGTTAAAGTCTTTGTGTCTTGACCTCTTGAACTTTGTGAAGAGTTTTCCTGAGAAGATGGCTGTACTGTACTTAGTTGTGCTCTGGCTTGGCTTCGTGTATAGGGGCGAGCTGTGGTTTTGTGGCTTGTGTCAGCCAGATCTGTGTAGGGATTGCAGGGGGGTGCAGCATCCGGAGGTGCCACCATGGATTGGCTACTGGATGGTGTGAACAAGCGTGACGACACATCCCGCTTGCCAGACATCTGGAAATTAGCCCTCCCCACAAAAACTGACACCAGATCCAGAGGCACACAGAACGCCAACACCAATCAACCACACCAGACCCAAACCCAGACCCTCTCCACAGATGAATTACAGACACCATCCAGTAGCCAATCCATGGTGGCACCTCCGGATGCTGCACCCCCCCTGCAATCCCTACACAGATCTGGCTGACACAAGCCACAAAACCACAGCTCGCCCCTATACACGAAGCCAAGCCAGAGCACAACTAAGTACAGTACAGCCATCTTCTCAGGAAAACTCTTCACAAAGTTCAAGAGGTCAAGACACAAAGACTTTAACAACTAATCCACACCTAATGACCCACCTAAGTGGTACTCAGGATATCACTCAAGAAATCACTCAAGATATCTCTCAAGTAATTAAGGAACAAAAGAAGAAAAGGCACACTAGCCTGGGAACTTCCTCTCTGCCCAGAACATTGGAGGCTATACACCACACCCCCTCTACAGTATTTATAGGAACTCAAACACTGAGATCCTGCTCTGTTCCAGTAACAAGAAGCCGAAAGCACCAGCCTGAAGATGACGAGTGAGACCTCGTCGAAACGTCGCCTAGACACCCCAACTTTTACACGGGAAGACACCCGAGGACACCAAAACCTGCATTCCTGTACCCGTGAAAATCTACGAAAGCAAATATATATATATATATATATATATATATATATATATATATATATATATTTGTGATATGCACACTATTTATAAAGGTATAAGCAAAGTTTCAGGGGAGGCAAACAGGCTCCCGCACCACAGGAAAGCAGATCCCCCCCTCAAGGAACTCTCCTAACGCTGAAAACCCAAGTTTTTGCTCATTGAAATCCTTCCACACTATCTCTCCACTGCAAACTATGGGTTTCTCCTGCAAGACAGTGCCCTGCAGAGTTCTGGTCCAGGTGAGCTGCTACTTCCAGAAACATCCCATTAAAGACAAATTCACTGCTTAAATCTGGGATGATTCCCCATCCCCTCGTTGCTTCAGGCAAAACCACCCCAGCGATGGACCGGTTCGTTGTAATCAAGACAAGACAAGATCATAACACCGAGAGCAGGAATTACATTATTTTTAGTAAACAATGTTCCACTCAAACAGGAAGAACTGGAGGAGGGGGAGCAACAAATCTGATGACAAAAATATTTATCTTATAAGAAAGATTAAAGGAATGTTGTCCCACTGAGCTTTGGAAATCGGAAAACATTAAGGCGTTCCCAAAAATAGAGAGCTGCTGCTTTGCTCTTCTTGTGCTTTCGGCATAATCCACATGTTTGTGTATGCAGAGAGAGAAAGAGAGAACTTGGAGGCCCCAGTCCAGAGGTTTCTCACACTTGAGCCCCATTGAAGTCAATGACCTTCCATTATGATTGGCTTGTTTCATTGGTTTCAATGGGTCAGGATACACAGTGTTCATGTTTTTGTTGTTGTTTAGTCATTTAGTCGTGTCCGACTCTTCGTGACCCCCTGGACCAGAGCACTCCAGGCACTTCTGTCTTCCACTGCCTCCCTCAGTTTGGTCAAACTCATGTTGGTAGCTTTGAGAACTATCCAACCATCTCGTCCTCTGTTGTCCACATCTCCTTGTGCCCTCCATCTTTCCCAACATCAGGGTCTTTTCCAGGGAGTCTTCTCTTCTCATGAGGTGGCCAAAGTATTGGAGCCTCAGCTTCAGGATCTGTCCTTCCAGTGAGCACTCAGGGCTGATTTCCTTCAGAATGGATCGGTTTGATCTTCTTGCAGTCCATGGGACTCTCAAGAGTCTCCTCCAGCTCCACAATTCAAAAGCATCCATTCTTCGGTGATCAGCCTTCTTTATGGTCCAGCTCTCACACAGTGTTCATACCCTCCAACATTTCTCCAATGAAAATAGGGACGTCCCATTCCATAATGATCATACATTCGACTTTTCTCCCACTCTTTTGTGGTTTTCTCATGATTATCTTCTGCTGCTGTGTATTATAATTAATCTACCGTACTAACATATTTACAAAAAAATATAATCTACAAACATTTCCCAATCCTCCTTCATTTTGTTCTCTAATTTTATTGGTTAAACTTGCTAATTCTACATACTCCATCAATTTCAGCTGACATCCGTCTTTCATGGGTAAAAAAAGTAAAGGTAAAGGACCCCTGGACAGTGACTATGGGGTTGTGGTGCCCATCTCGCTTTCAGGCCAAGGGAGCCGGCGTTTGTCCACAGGCAGCTTTCCGGGTCATGTAGCTAGCAGGACTAAACTGCTACTGGTGCAACAGGACACCGTGACGGAAACCAGAGCAGTGCATGGAAACACTGTGTACCTTCCCGTCACAGCGGTACCTATTTATCTACTTGCACTTTGACGTACTTTCGAACTGCTAAGTTGGCAGGAGTTGGGACAGAGCAATGAGACAGAGCAATAATTGGGTGCACTCTTCCCACCTTGGATCAAATCTATGCTTCCAGGTGCCATAAGAAAGCTGCAGAGATAGTGCGGGATAGTGCACACCCCGGAAATGATCTCTTTCAGCTTCTGCCTTCTGGAAGGAGGTCCAGGGTTATAGAGACTAGGACTAGCCGCCTGAGAAACAGTTTTTATCCAAATGTGATTTTGGTTTTAAACACATTGTATATAAGGAGTCTGTATGAGAGTACAGTGGTACCTTGGGTTACATACGCTTCAGGTTACATACGCTTCAGGTTACAGACTCCGCTAACCCATAAATAGTGCTTCAGGTTAAGAACTTTGCTTCAGGATGAGAGCAGAAATTGTGTGGCGGCAGCAGGAGGCCCCATTAGCTAAAGTGGTACTTCAGGTTAAGAACAGTTTCAGGTTAAGTACGGACCTCTAGAGCGAATTAAGTACTTAACCTGAGGTACCACTGTATATTGTATTTAAAAATAGGGTATCAGAGTTTTTAGGGGCTAACCAGTTTGGGATAGCTGGGATAGTAGGCTTGTTGGGTTTTGAATGTCTTATGTAGATTTTTCAGTTTCGTTGTTCTGTGTGGGACAGTGACAATAAAGATATTGTATCGTATCAAGAGCTCACTCCATTGTGGGGATTTGAACCGACAAGCCCAAGAGGCTCGGTGGTTTAGACCATAACGCCACCCGCGCCACTCCTCTTTCATGGGTACAGTGGTACCTCGCAAGACAAAATTAATTCGTTCTGCGAGTTTTTTCGTCTTGCGGTTTTTTCGTCTTGCGAAGCACGGATTTTGGAAAAGCTTCAAAAATCACCAAAGTCTTCAAAAATCTCAAAAAAGGCTACCACACCGCGTGCTATGAGTTGCTCCTCGAAGTCAAGTCGCAACTGCACCCCCTGAATGCACGGTTTTGAGAAAAAGGAAACAAACTTGCAAGACAAAGGAAACAAACTTGCAAGACGTTTTCGTCTTGCGAAGCAAGCCCATAGGGAAATCCGTCTTGCGAAGCAACTCAAAAAACGAAAAACTCTTTCGTCTTGCGAGTTTTTCGTCTTACGAGGCATTAGTCTTGCGAGGTACCACTGTACTGCCTCCTCACACCATTTTGGGGCATATAATTCTCTCAAGGCAGTAAGTGGCTGGAAATTTCAGGAGGGGAGAGCACTGTTGTGCTCAGACCCTAGTTGAGGGTTTCCCACACGCATCTTGTTGGCCATTGTAAGAGCAGGATGTTGGCCCAGATTTGGCCTGATCCAGCAAAACGGTTCTTAACTATTTTCCATCTTAAAGTTTGGCACAAGCGAAGAAAGCTCTTAGCCCTCCTCTGGGAATCCTGGCCTCCATTTCTCTCCCCTCTCCTGCAGAGGGCCAGGAGACATGACCACGCCGCTTCTTCCGTTGATGCACGGAGACTAGGAGGTCACCACAGAGCGTGAAGGGAAAAGACTTGCCTTTGTGCTATCATTGGGGATGAGTAATAGAACACAGAGCTGCCCGTTTCTCTGCCAAAAAGAGCCAGGTTTATGGCAGGTGGGAGGGACAAGATTTAAGGGGAAGAAAGGTCCATTATGGGTCTGAAGCAAGAGAGAGAGATTTCGGGGAATGCTCCCAGCTCACGGAGAGAGGAAATGGCTTTTAAAAGCGAAGCAGTGAGCAGAGCTTCCAGCAGGCCAACTCCTAAGCCTTTGAAAACCTTCTCACCTGTGGGGAACAGCTTCAGGGCTTGGCAAGCGTCAGCTGTTCCTTCAGAATTCAGAAGGTTGAAGAGGTCTTCCTTCCCACCCCTTGCCCCTCCTGAGTTATGTTTTTCTTTGCTTACATTTCCACAGGGTGGGGAGTTTATTGCTTGTTGTTGCTGCTGCTGCTATACTTCAACTGGCAATGGTCTTAAAGACTGCAGCGTGACTGATGAGCATCGCACCAGATTTTTGTGAAGTTCAGCTTCATGTACAAAAGTACAGTGGTACCTTGGTTCTCAAACGCCTTGGTATTCAAACAAATTGGAACCCAGACACTGCAAACCCGGAAGTACCGTATTTTTTGCTCTATAAGACTCACTTTTTCCCTCCTAAAAAGTAAGGGGAAATGTGTGTGCGTCTTATGGAGCGAATGCAGGCTGTGCAGCTATCCCAGAAGCCAGATCAGCAAGAGGGATCGCCGCTTTCGCTGCACAGCGATCCCTCTTGTTGTTCTGGCTTCTGAGATTCAGAATATTTTTTTTCTTGTTTTCCTCCTCCAAAAACTAGGTGCATCTTACGGTCTGGTGCATCTTATAGAGCGAAAAATACGGTAAGTGTTCCGGTTTGCAAACTTTCTTTGGAAGCCGAACGTGCTCCGTTTTGAGTGTTGCGCTTCCAATTTGAGTGCCACACTCAAAGGAGTGAGCTCATATATTACACAGCAGACATGACAAACGAGGATCTGGTACAGAGGACAACAAAATTCTATGTGTTTCTTTTGCGGGGGAAGCACCCCAAACCAGCGGCGTAGCGTGGGTTGTCAGCACCTGGGGCAAGGCAAGTAATTTGCGCCCCCTAACCCGGGGCAAGGCAAGTAATATGCGCCCCTAACCCCTAACCTGCCGCCGCTGCCAACTTCTTCTTGCTGCTGCCTGGGCGCGCGCACAGCTCGTCGGTTCTGCGAGACATGGGGCTCTGCTACAGCCTGCGCCTGAGGCTCTTCGGCGACTCCGGAGGCGGCGAGCGCGCCCCCCCAGATGTTGTGCCCGGTGCGGCCGGCCCCCCCTGCACCCCCCATGCTACGCCACTGTCCCAAACTAATGTTTACCAAAAAAACCAAAACATTTTGCTCAGCTATTGGGGACAGATGGGCAAATATTGAGCATCCTGCCACCAGAAATGCGGCCATCTCCAACACCCCCAAATTCCTCCCAACCTTTCGCCTCGCAGACAAAAGAGTCTGAGGACAGGAATCGCAGCCTGGTGGGGTGTGTGTTTATAATCATTAACGGCTTGCTTTGCCCTTTGGAAAGGACAAATGGTATATACATTTAAAGGCACGCTGGGGCCAAGAGACCTTGGCGGAGTTATTTATATTCTGCCATACAGATGGCATCCCTCACAGCGGCCTCAGGAATCTATTGGGGGTCTGGCTGGTTCAGAGATCTGTTAGGTTTTTTCCCCACCCCCCACCCTTCTAACGTCTGCATATTTCCAGGTGTTGGATATATGATTTTAGAAGCTATTCCTGGCACTTCAAAGCCTACAGTTTGGGGCTTTAAATGAGTCTCTACAGTTGATATTCTGCTGTAAGAAACCCCCAAATGTTTTAATATTTTTGGTGGTTCAAAGAAAGCACTTCAACCCACAGTTTGGGGAGGGGGGTGACCTCCCCTCTCTGCCTACTTTGCATACAATAAAAGCAAGGAAGAATAACCATAGATTGGGTACTGATTAAGATATTGTGAAAAGGGGGGGGGCCAAAAAAGGACACAGGTTTACTGTACTTTTCTGTGTATAACATGCCCCATGTATAAGATGTCCCCTATTTTGGGGGACTCAAAATTAAGGAAATGGGGGGAGTTTGCCCAGAGTTGTTGAGCCAACGCTGCCAATAACACATGTAGCAGAAGCCACAAATCATCTGCTCACTCACCGCCACAAGCTGCCAAACGCCCATCCAATTGCCACAACGACAGCCAATCAAGAGCAGACCTCGCCACAGCCACCAATCACGCAGCCTGGAAGTCATTTTGGACTCACAGCTGTCCACGGAGGCGCAGGTCAATTTTGTGTCCAAGACAGCTGTCTACCAGCTCCATCTGGTACACAGGCTGAGACCCTATCTGCCTGTAGACTGTCTCGCCAGAGTGGTGCATGCTCTGGTTATCTCCCGCTTGGACTACTGCAATGCGCTCTATGTGGGGCTACCTTTGAAGGTGACCCGGAAACTGCAATTAATCCAGAATGCGGCAGTTAGCCTGGTGACTGGGAGCAGCTACCGAGACCACATAACACTGGTCTTGAAAGACCTACATTGGCTCCCAGTATGTTTCTGAGCACAATTCAAAGTGTTGGTGCTGACCTTCAACGCCCTAAGCGGCCTCAGTCCAGTATACCTGAAGGAGTGTCTCCACCCCCATCATCTAGTCCGGACACTGAGGTCCAGCTCCGAGGGCCTTCTGGCGGTTCCCTCTCTGCGAGAAGTGAGGTTACAGGGAACCAGGCAGAGGGCCTTCTCGGTGGTGGGGCCCGCCCTGTGGAACGCCCTCCCATCAGATATCAAGGAAATAAACAACTATCTGACATTTAGAAGACATCTGAAGGCAGCCCTGTTTAGGGAAGTTTTTAATGACTGGTGTTTTAATGTACAGCGGTACCTCGGGTTAAGAACTTAATTTGTTCTGGAGGTCCATTCTTAACCTGAAACTGTTCTTAAGCTGAAGCACCACTTTAGCTAATGGGGACTCCTGCTGCCGCTGCACCTCTGCTGCGTGATTTCTGTTCTCATCCTGAAGCAAAGTTCTTAACCTGAGGTACTATTACAGACTAGCGGAGTCTGTAACCTGAAGCATCTATAAACCGAGGTACCACTGTATTTTTAATCTATTGTTGGAAGCTGCTCAGAGTGGCTGGGGAAAGTAATAAATTTTATTTTTATTATTATTATTATTATTATTATTATTATTATTATTATTATTATTAACTATTCAGGAGCATTGCTGCCTCCAACTGTAGCCTCCAACTGTGGCAGCAGAGCACAGCCACGCTCGAAGAATTTTAGAATTATACAATCATACACCTATAAATTTGTCTAATCCTCTTTTAAAACCCATCCCAGTTGGCGCCCATCATTGAGGGAGTTCCATCGCTTGACTGTCAGAACGAACACTCTAATCAAGACTGACCGTAGTCTAACCTCCATGTAAGCTTTGTGCAAGCAAAGCAGGACAGATGCTCAGGAGATAGGTCAGCGCTATCCTTCACCTGCATTCTGCAGTCCCCTTTGCATCCAACCTCTTCAGCTCTCTTCCACCTCCTTCCAGCTGCTCTTGCAATCGTGAGCTCAGTCATCGAGGCCGTTTACAAACCAGGCCCTGAAATCCACCAAACTTGTTTTGAGTTCTTGAAAACCCTCTTCCAAAAGCCTCTTTAACTTCCCTTTGCAGCCTGGCCTGGGCAGCTCTGCCAAATTCCAAGGGAGAAAGTTTGCTCTCGTAATTATTTGTTTACCTTTTTAAGGCCG